>NC_142522.1:15058229-15315729 GCF_964205215.1 Stylophora pistillata | reverse complement strand
GGACATCCGAGAAACCTGCTCGTCGTGTGGAATTTGCAGCCAGTACCACACTGAGCGGCCAACAGAGCCCATGCTCTCACACGAAATACCCTCACGTCCCTGGTCAAAGATAAGTGCCGACCTGTTCGCACTGGATGGAAATCAATACCTCGTGATGGTAGATCACTATAGCGATTATTTTGAACTTGAGCCACTCAGAAACGTTGCAGCAAGCACTGTCATCAGAGCTATGAAAAGAAACTTCGCGCGCCATGGAATACCCGACACTTGCATCAGTGATAATGGCCCACAATTCGACTGTCATGAGTTCTCACGGTTTGCGCGCGACTATGGATTTGCCATGGTCAAGTCCTCACCCTACCATAGCCGTGGCAGCGGGAAAGCAGAGTCCGCAGTGAAAAATTGCAAAGAACATTTTAAAGAAATCACGGGACGAAGACCCCTATATTGCTTTGCTGGCGTATCGCAACACACCTCAGCAGGGTTATGCTTACTTTCCGGCACAGAGATTAATGTCTAGAAGACTCCGGGACCTGATTCCCATGGCTACAAGCAAACTCCGGCCGCAACTAACAGTGCCGAGTATAGTGACCCAGAACATTGCGGAAAGGAAACAAAGGGCCAATGCCCACTATGACAAACGAGCATCAAAGCAGCTCAGTGAATTCACAATCGGCGAGAGAGTCTTCGTGACGCCGAGCCCGAGGGATAGAAACAAACCCTGGATATATGGTGAGGTGGTTAACAAGCCTGCGCCAAGATCATGCACTGTAAGCACTCCATTGGGGCTTGTTCGTCAGAACCACGTTCAAATTGGGAAAACATCCGCCGATCCAGTGCATGGTTATAGTGAACCATTATCACTCGACACTGATGCAGCATCAGACACATCTGAGCATGTGGACGACCCTTTTAGTTCAAACAGCGGTGGAGCAGAACAGGTGGAGCAGCCCGAGTACATGAACCCTGAACATCACGCAACACCGAAAATCGTGCTGCGGAGGTCATCTAGGAACCGGAAGCTGCCCTCCAGATTCAAGGATTATGTAATGAACACAAGCTGAACCCTCGCATAGCTATTGGGGCACCGAGGCCTGCAGTACTTTGATTTAATTCATAAATTACGCTGTAGTACTAAATGTCACTCTGTTTCGTGCGTTTCGTGACTTTATTTGCTTATTGACTGATTTATTTATTTACTTTATTACTATTATTCTTTTTTATGAAAGGAAAGGTGTTGCACGCCCACATGTGACTCGCAATGAAGCTAGCATACATAGTTTAGTGCACGAGCACTTGCAGTCTGCAAGATTAGCATATCTGGCTTGTACTTAAGATTTTGACATTTCGTAATTAAAACGTATACTTTATCGAGAGCACCACGCTATCAACACCATGACCATAAAAAGGCATTATGTCCAGATTTGGATGTTATTTTCCCGGGGCTCGCAAAAAATGGCTCCGGCTCGTCATAAAAGGCTCGGGCTCGCAGGCTCGCATTGTAGCAACCCCCGTGACTGTGCCGGGGGATCGACTCAAAGATGCCCTAGTTGTATCCAGTTGTACATGGAATGTGGGGATTATGAACCGTCATGCAATCCACATTGCACATATGGTGGTGTCAACGATCGATAAAGCCGTGCAGTGCATGCAAGATGAGGGTGTTGAGTTGTTAGAAAATTTTGACTGGAAGCTGTACCATAGATGCATCAATATCTGTCTCTGAATGATTCCAAAGTATTTATATGTCATCTATGGGATGCCCTCAGGTCTCTCACTAGCTCACTAGTGGCTACTTGGAGCAATTTTTGTAAATTGCATGCTGGTAATTATTTTGTATAGTTTCCAATTGTGCAGCTGGAGTTAGTTATCAGCAACCTTTTGCTTGTCACTTTGCATGCAACCTTCCTGTGTGGATAAAAAGAAATGCATAATTACCTGAAAAAAAGTATTTTCTAATATAAACAATTTTAAGTGTTATTGATTTGAAATAAGACTTCAATCGCCCATCAAGCAATCTGCCTCATGCATGACTGGTTTCATGTAACAAAAGTAATTGATCGTAGTTTTGTTGTCCTCATCTGCAGGTGAGAGTGTCTGGTAGATGTGGTTTTACTTACTAACATAAAACAACATGAGGCCAGACTGTTTTTTTGCTTTAAAATTTGCATAGATGAAGTCATGTAAGTTGATGAAAAAGAGAGCCACTGTTACCCGAAAGGACTAAAGAGCTCAACTACTTGGGTGACCACCATCAAAAATGCAAAACTCTGAAAAGCAGAAGTATCTTTTTAATGAACCATATTATCCCTTGCTTCTCTTGATTTTTAACTTGGTCGCTTGATCTCAGTTTTGTCCCTACATTCTTG
The DNA here is from genome assembly GCF_964205215.1 of Stylophora pistillata. Lineage (NCBI taxonomy): Eukaryota > Metazoa > Cnidaria > Anthozoa > Scleractinia > Pocilloporidae > Stylophora > Stylophora pistillata. Next base: position 15,313,360 of record NC_142522.1, on the reverse strand, counting down.
TCAATTCCTGTCATCTGTTCAAAGGTGAATTGATGGGACAATGTCTTTATGTGTTATTTGTTTGGAGTATTTTGTAATGATCTTTACTTAGGGACTGGTCATTTTATTAGAGGAGGAGGGTGGGCTGGTGCATTTTAATTTTCCCATACATAATTTCCCGTGGGCCTGTTCTTGCCCCTGCATAACATAATGTGGCCCCCCTTCGAGTCTGTATATGAAATAAGATGACCTGCCCTCGACCACAGAAACAGTTTTAATACAACTTAAATAAAACTCACCGAAGTATTTAAAGCAAATAGCAAAAATAAGAGAAAGGCACAGAAGAGAAAAGCTGGACGAAAAGAAGAGAATTTTGGTTTAATCTCCAAACTACTGTCTAATGGTGAGATTCCAGTTGAGGAAGTGAATGTGGCTGTTCTAATATCCTTAAAAGGGACACAAGTTTACTGGCTAAAGCAAATGATGGAAAGAAGGCTTATTAGTGGTCAAGCTTGTATACTAATTAAATAGTACTTGCCCTCTATCAGTGTTACAATATGTTATCAATAGCTCATTATTTCATAAGTCACCTGACCCTTGATTGTGATACAATGACCGCATGATTCTTCAGTGAGTGTATTGAGATCCTCACATCATTCTTTAGACGTGCTCGATCACGACAACCTAAAAAATAAAGCTTTGCTATGTCTCATCAAGAACTGTCTCCTACGTCTCCCGATAGTAAACAAACAGCACGTGTTACAATCAGCTCTTTAAACAGTGAATCAGAGGACAGTGATACTAAGTAATACATGAAGTTTTTTTTCCATTGCGAAAGGACTGCTATACACCATGTTATGTTGGTTTGTTATGCCATGATTTTGATAACAAATCGTACTTGACTTGTTGTTGATTCCCTCAGTGCTGTTTCTTTTTTGTGGAACAGAAACTGGAATGCACAAAAATATATGGCCCCTTTTATGCAGCCCCCCATTTTCAGGTGCACAAAAAGGTATGACCCCACCCCATTTGCACCAGCCCACCCTCCACCCTCTAATAAATGACCGGTCCCTTATCGAAAATCGATTGTTTTTGTATATCAGAAATACAAAAAATGGGGTCATCCTCGGTGTAAAAACCTGTGAAGCTCACGAGTGACGTAAAACAAAGACAACAAAACATAAACAATAGCGTACAGCAAAACAATACCTCATGAAACAAAGAAAACCTCGTCAGGTTTTTACACCGAGGATGACCCAAGAAATGCAGAACAACAGCTTTATTTCAAGATTTTCGAATGTTATCTTTTTAAAATTGGAGGCTATTTCGGAAACTGACGTTTCGAGCGTTAGCCCTTCGTCATTCGCTCCGACGAAGGGCTAACGCTCGAAAAGTCAGTTTTTATAACCGTAACGGTGGCCAATTTACCATTTCAACTTTGTTGATATATTCAAATTATTTCGTTACCCCCACCGACGTAGCGCCAAACAGTTTCTTTAGAAACTATCAGCCTTTATTTCGGAAACTGGTTGTCTGTGACGAGATGTGCTGTCACGCAATGAATTCTTTATACTCTGCAGGGCGTTACAGCGGACAAAAGTGTCTCATGTCAGTCACGACGTTGCACGAAAGCGTGTAATTCGTATTAAAAGCTTGGAAATCCTGGCTGTTGGACGAAGTATCGGTTGAGACATGACTCACTCGTTGTCACGTGTGAAATTCTTAATATTAGTTTTGTGCGTGCCTTGTATGTTACACACAGGCCACGCTGCGGGATCCAAGCCACCGAACATTTTGTTTTTGCTTGCCGATGATTTCGGCTGGTACGATGTCGGGTATCATAACCCTAAAATACAAACTCCCAACATCGATAAGCTGGCTAAGAGTGGAGTTATACTCGACAGTTATTACGTGCAGCCAGTATGTACACCGACACGGGCAGCATTGATGACCGGAAGGTATCCAATACACACAGGTAAGTAAGTTAAGTTGTCTTGCGCAAGGCTATGTCATCACTTTGTTTACATGTGAATCATTCCTCGTAGAGGAATCCTTCATTTGAATAACAAAGTTAGCAAAGTTGAAGTACAGATCTTCAAACGCAGACTGTTATTGCTCGCGTTCAGCCCAAAGAATTTGTATTACTCCAACACTTTAAATGGCGTTATACTTTTTTAGATCATGTTTATGCCAAACACAATAAGTTACACAAGTTATCGCGAATCAAAGCTTCTATAAATTTTGCGACTTTTAGCAGTCGCTAATCAAGATCCCAGATGATTTTTCTTTACTTTTTGCAAGGTCTGCAACATGATGTTATTCATCCGGAAAATCCCTATGGATTGCCTCTGGACTTCGACTTGTTACCACAGAAACTGAAACAGGCTGGTAGGTATTGGAAAAGTTGGATTGGCAGAGAGAATCTTGGGGAAAAGATTGATTCACTCACTTAGAAAGTAAAGTTCCTTCTTCAATTTTTTTGTAAATGAAAATCTAAAGGGGATTTCTTTCCATTCCTCCTTTCTTCTGTTAGGTTATGCGACTCATTTGGTTGGCAAGTGGCATCTTGGTTTCTATAAGTGGCCTTATGTTCCAACCAAACGAGGATTTGACTCCGCCTATGGATTCTGGGATGGTTCTGAGGGTCATTTTGACCATAGTCGCCTGGGAATTGTTGACTTTCGTAACAATTTAGATGTAGTAAAGGATTTGAACGGCACCTACGCAACAAACGCTTACGTCAATGTAAATGGGGGATGGTTGGATTGTTTACCTTGTTGTGTATTAGCTTTGGTCACATTACAGGCTTTTACCCGGGGAAAATCGTTTTGCCTAGGAAACATTTCCCTTGTTAAATGTACCTCAGGTTTCATTTTCCCTAGGTTAAAAGGTCACTCTGGAGACCATTGGACTTCGGGAGGTTTAACGTCACAAAGGATTAAATTTCAGGTCGCGTGTTCAAAATTTTGGCGCAAAAAGTTTTGTCCCAAAAACGGAAAACATGCTCGAGAATCAAACGGATCAAAGAGAGGTTTTTATTCTTATTTCATTGCTGTCCATTGCTTTATTTCAAAGAGCAAGACGAGCAAGAGTAATTTTACTGCAGCGCCTGATTTCTAGAAGGATTCAAAGACGACGAAGAGCCGCATTTAGTCAATTCTTGACTATTTTTGCGTGGATATTTATAAGAACAAACTAAACCTGGAGTGAATCAGAAAAAAATAAGGAATTCAGAAGCGATTGTTACTCACATGATTTCTCTAAATCGCGACATCGTGGATTTTCGCGCGCACGCGGCAAAATCTTCAACAAAAGTCACGTTCTCAAGCGCTTCCAAAATTACTATAATTCCGGATCTGTCACCAGCGCGATCGCCGACGAGCGTCCATTGGTCGGCTACTCTGGATTTGATCACACTTGCAAATTTGAGTTTCCCTAGGGAAACTGTCAACAAGTCAGGTTCTGTCCTGGTGTACCGGTTCACAAGGGAATCACCATTGTTCTTTCTTTGTTTAGGAGTTATTGGTTAGCTATTGTGTATTGTTTGGTCTTTTGTATTGGCTCTTGTGAACCGGTACACGACGACAGAACCACAAGTCAAGTTTCCCTATGACAAAACCCTGTAGTGTGACCACAATATCATTACTATATTTCATTGATTCGCTCGGCCTCGTGAGTTTTCAAGTTTTAAACTCTAACAGTAGTAAACGAGTTATTTTTTATTATTGGTTTACACCCTCGATTACAAACCGTATCTAATGTAGAACTCACTTGAGCTACTAGTCGGTCAGCTTAACTTACATTATCGTGTCCCTTTAACGTGCGTAACCACTGCAAGAAGTTAGATTCGCAAATTTAAACTTTAAACTTTAAGCGCGCTTAGGTCCCAATGGACCATTTGTCAATCAACCGTCGTGTGATGTAGAACTCTAGAGTCAAGTCAGCTTGAGCTACAGCTACTCCAAAGCAGTGAACAGCGGGCGCATTCCTCAAAATTGTTGTGTCTTCATCACAATACAAGAATTTTTGAGATTTGTATTTCCTTTCTCCAATGCAAACTGTCTATTTGTGGCGGTAAATTTGAGATCGAAGTAGGGGGTTCGCACGTTACCCCATTGCCACCATGCTGGTGGAAGTAAACAAAAGATATCTCATTAGCTCCTTTTGTTCATCTACCAGCATTTAAATTTGACCCGCACACGTCAACGGTGAGTGACAAATGAGCCCAGGTCTTCCCAGGGAAGACTTCCTTAAATAGCGCGCCTTCGTGTTTAAACCATATTTTCTTTTCTCACAGCAAGTGAAAAAGGTTTTACAGGGCCACAATTCATCGCAACCGTTGTTTATATACATGGCCTTCCAAAATGTTCACGCACCGATCGAAGCCCCGGAGAAGTACATAGAGAAATACGACTTTATAGAGAATAAAATGAGAAGAGTTCACGCTGCTATGGCAGATATCATGGATGAAGCTGTGGGAAACATAACAGAAGCTTTTAGAGAAGCAGGGTTAGTGGTATGAGAATGGATCATGAAAACTTCAATTATTTGGTGCGTGAAAGAACTCTCTAAAAAGAAAAAGCGACACAATACCTCAAAAAGATATTTGTCACGCCCTAAAAAGTGTTCTCAGTTATTCAATTACTTTTATTTTTAGATTGTGGGAGAACACCCTTCTGATATTCAGCACTGACAACGGAGGTTTACCTTATTACGGAGGTTACAATTGGCCCCTTCGAGGAGAAAAAATGACGCTGTGGGAGGGAGGGGTAAGAGGAATTGGATTTGTCCACGGAAATCTGCTGGCAAGGAAAGGAGTTACGTGTAATGAACTATTGCATGTGACGGACTGGTACCCAACAATTCTTGGATTGGCTGGTAAGGAATACTACAGACGTAGTAAATAGCCTCTAAGCGGTGCTAGTTTCGATGAAGTTAGAGTCTTCCTCTTTTTTAAATGATTTCTTTCAGAGATGTACTTTTCTATTAACCCTTAAACCCCACGAGTGATGAGCATCTGATTTCTCCCAACAGTATCGCACGTCAATCAAACATTAAGGTCTTGAGAATAAAGAAAATGATCATCTTCTTAAGAAGCTCTTAATTATTGAGCAAATTCTCCTTGTAAATTAAGTTCCATAGGAAACGTGTTAAGAATAGTAAAGATTTTATGGTGTAAAGGGTCAAATAAAGGAGAAATGAAGTAAGCAAGCAACAACTTGACGAAACTGATTTATGGGAGTTATCAAGTGTATACCTGACAAAGTGATAAAAGTTTAGTCTAGCTTCTCGTGAACGACACCCTTTTCTCTGTTAGTTTGATTGTTAGCGCAGGTCATCGGGTAGAATGGGTGGACATCATAAATTATTCTTAACTAAATTTGAAGGCGACCTCGCTTTGAGGAGCCCTTAATTAGAGAAGAATGAGCCAAACTTGGCCAATTTCCTGAGTTTTGGAAGTGTTTGCTTCTAAATCAACGCACGGCTTTTTGGAGGTTAAAGATGTAGCTACAATTTGCACCTGAAATGAACGATTTCAACGAAGTATAAGTGTTATCCTTATGATTGAGAAATCACCTCCATCCATAGGTGTGACATTAGAGGACAAAAGTCCCATCCCACTGGACGGCCATGACGTATGGGACACGATTTCGATGGGGAAGCCTTCTCCACGCTCTGAGATATTACTGAACATTGATCAACCTGGTTCAGTTCCTCCAGGGCCTGGTATCCTAGGTGGTTATACGGGGGTCGCACTCAGGACCGGTGATATGAAGCTGCTGATGAATGTGCCAAATGTCACGTGGTTTAAACCACCAGAGATTGGTGGAATAGTGGAAAAGGAAATACCTTTGAACGCGGTGTTTGAAAACCCAGACATGGTAAAGTGACCAGTACGCCTTATTTCTTTTGAGTGGGGACGAATCAGAATCAATCGCATATGTCATCCTGCAGGTCCAACATGCATTTCAGATACATTCTTCATTTCTACGATGCTTTCGTTGCTGTAGACGGGAAACGTCACAGATATTTGATTGAGCAAAAAGTAGGCAAATCATGTTTCTTTAGGAAATATTCGGATCGATTCTAGATTTAAACTATTCAATTAGAAAAGGTCACTTGCACTCACAGACTCTGCGCAGCATTGAATTATGCGATATTGTTAAGCTTAACTCTTCTTAAGGCGTCCGACGTTCAGTGGAACTCGACTCTGCAGCTGCCTTTATTTCCTGATCTTATGTCTTACCGTCTCTCGTTCCAGGCCAAGGTTGACAAAGTGAACATCGCCTTATATAACATTTCTAAAGACCCAGAAGAACGAGATGACCTCAGCAAAAAATTCCCAGATATTGTTAAGGAGATGCAGATGAGAGTGCAGTACTACGTGAATTCGTCAGTAAAACCGCTGTACCAGAAAAACGATCCCGAAGCCTTGAAAACCGCTCAGGAAAAGGGAGCATGGGGCCCATGGAGAGACTAAATTCGACGAGTTGAACCTTCAAACACACTACAGAAGTAGTTTGGTAGTCCGGAGAAATCGACAACACTGTAATCAACCCTGTATAAATGTTCGATAGAATAGTTGAATTCTTCACTCGAATGATCCTCAGTCTCTGTCTCTTCTCTTTATTGTTGGAATATAGAAAAACCGTGAATCATGCACCTGACTAACGACGGGAAAATTATATTGACTGAGGGGAATAGTAAATTCCAACATACAAAGCTTATTAAGTGGTGGTTTGAAAGACATTTTCGCTTCATTCTCGCGGACCTTCGCTTGAATGTGCCAGGAAGTGACCAGATGGTCAAGTGACGTACCATAAAAGTTTGTACAGTTTGTGGACACGACTTATTTTATATGTACTGATTTGGAAAGAATGTCATTAACTTACTGATTCACTGACTAACTGGTCTATCTTACACGTTTCACATTTTAATAAAGCTTGTGAAATCAGTTAAATTTGATCAGCTTTTAATTAAGGTGACCCTGATTATCAAACGAATGGCCTAAGTGCTAAATGATCACCACGCTAGACTCCGCGACAGTAGATAGGTCCAGATTAGCGACACGGGAAGCGTTGCTTTACTTCTAACAGTTCCTCTCTTAGTCAGGAAGGAAACCTTACGAAGTGCTGGGGGGTTAACTCAGAATGAACTAACATCACCTCAAGGAGGTGTAGCAACACCTGTTGTCAGTTAATGTCACAATAACCTGGATGAGGTCAAGCATCTCTTTTGAGTCAATCACTTTTCTTTCAGAGGAGTAAACAGGTTTGAAAAGTGACAAGCAAAAGCCATGTTTCCTTTGAAAACTTCGAGAATGTCCTAGAGGTCGCCAGTCATCATCAACTTGCCCCCCCCCCCCAAAAAAAAAAAACGCGTGGAGATGGTGATGATAGTATAGGCGTTAATTATAGTTACAACGATGACGATGACGATGAGGATAAAGACAATAGCAACTACTTCGTCACATTCTCAGTAAAGCAGCATAACACAAAGCTACTGAATTGATTTGAGAAATAGACAGGAAAAATCAGAGAAAGCCATTTATTGTGGTTTCACTTACAAAGGGTTAGCCGTTGGCTTGCATTTGTCTAACTCAACTGAAATCATTCTTACATGTCACCTCTGTCTTCCACACTATTATCACCTTTACGGTCGAAAATATTTCTCAACGTCATTTTGAATCAATACTTTCAACTCACTGGTTCGATTAACAAAGCAATGGCTTTTAATCGAACAGTTTCCTCTACTTTCACTATCAACGAGCTTGATGCGACCAGCTCGATTCTACATCCACGGTCCCCAAACACCATTCTTAAGAGCTTCTTTTAGCGCATTTTTGTCACCAGGTTTGTAAGCGGAGGGAACTGTGGATTTTAGGTAATAATTCATTCTCTCTTTCATCTTTTTCAGGAGATCAGGTAACTCGGCACTGAGGTTGTGGCGTTCTTCAGGATCAGCTGTGATGTTATACAGTGCAACTTCCAAAAGCTCTGCTCTGCCCTTTGTGATTCCAATGTAAAGAAGACGCTAATAAACTCTAAGAAATGATAGGCCGAAACCTAACTATTACTTAATTGAAACCTTTGGATTTAGAAATTTTGGTGTACGAGGTGATGTTAGTTGTCACAGTTTTGAATAGTAATTTTTTTATTTGAAGGTACACGCTGTTTTGGAAAATCTTTCTCATCCTGTATTCCATATGACATTAAGCGTCTTGATATTGGATTGCTTGTGGCCATTGTAACTCAGGTAGTGATTTGAGGAAGACGCTGTGGCAGGTAAGTGAAGTTCCGAGGCACCTCTAAGGGAAAAATGAACCAAATATCAACATTGCTCCAGGATCTCTTCATCTGTCTCGTCTTTAAGAAACCCTCTGGACACAAGAACATCAGCTGGAACTCCTCTCAACTCGGGTGGTTTGAACCAGGTGATGTTTTTGACATTCATCAAAAGCTTCATGCTTCCCTTCCGAAGAGCCATTCCAGGGCGATTGACTCTACTGCTACTTGTCCCGGGAGGTGGACTGTTAATATTAAGCAAGATTTCTGTTCGAGGCGAGGCTTCTCCACGGGAGAGAGTGTTCCACACATCAAAGCCATCAATGGGGATAGGATGTTTTGCATCGAACGAACCATCTGTAATAAAATGAGAATGAGAAGGAACACAAGGTTGTGCCAGACAGGGTACACGAAAGAAAAAGCCGTGAAGGAGAAAGGAAAGAAATCAGAACATATGGCCGACTGGTTTATAATGAAAATCAAGGAAAAGAAAGACATTTTTTAACTCAAAATCGTTTTTCCAGTATCAACTATTTTATCACAACCTGCGTCGTAAAGATAAACGTCAACTGAAAAAACTCGAAGGTTTGTTTCGGTCTCATTTCGTACTCCGCACACCTGGGGCAGTCTACGAAAACAGTACAAAATAATATCCTGCGTCTACCAAATTTCCGTTTGAACAATTCTTCGAATTAACATGCTGCGATCCAATTCCTTCCTGGACTGCATAAGCCAAATTTCCCTCTTTTCCATTCCCACGTTACGTTTCGCCTCACAGGCGCTCAAAGATATTTGCATTGCAATGCGATGATCGCATGTTTGCTGGATTTTCTCCCGCTTTTATCCGAAAAAAACCTCTATCAGTTTTCTGCATTAAACGATATAATTCAAATTGCATCTTATGTGACTGCAAATGTTTTTGACTATTAAAAATTAAAGATGCGAGACAGTGAATTCAACGAGTTTTCTGTTATCTCAGAATCTCGTCCGCAAAAGTGTTACTAAACAATCCTGCTGCCAATGTTTACACTGGATAATTGAATTTAATCAATCAGCCAATAAACTTTAACTGTTCCCGCCTTTCTTCTTTCACATCAGATCATGAACGATGGAAGCGATTCGCAAAGTTAGGTTTGTACGGTCCTGAACTCGAAATTATTTCTTCTCTCTTCATTCCAAAGGTGGCGTTTAAGCGACGATGTTACGCATAAATTATTAAAATCAGTTCTTAATTCAACAACCCGAGTGTTAACAAGAAAACCCTGTTACTCCCGAGGAGATTTCTAGGGCATTCCCGAACTCGAGTAATTACGACAGTCCCCATAAAATCTTGTTTCTACACCTCGAGTGCCACGAATTAAAAATGAGGCAAGAACACTTTTCACTCAATTAACTCGTATTGTGGCTGTTTCTCTAAAAGAGTACAGTAAGAAACATTATTATAAACATTATTATGATTATTGCCAGGCTACTTTAGTAACTTGATGGATAACTCTTTCCTTTCCGCTTTCTGTTCCATGGGAGATATTGGTTCTAGAGTTTTTTTCTTGTGTAAACTAACTTTTTATAGATTTACTTTACTTAAACAATCTTCAAAACGAAAATAAAAAAGACACCGTCATGTGAGGGATGATAGAAAATTGGAAATTAAATAGTGGATAACTACACCTGCCAAGTTGATGAGGGTAGGAAAGAAGTCGCTGATGTGTAGTAGTTCTTCGCATTTCACGCCGGTCTTTTCCAACATTTTTCCATGGACAAAAGCAGCACCTCTCACTCCTCCCTCCCATAAGGTATGTTTTGTACCTCTAAGAGGCCAGTTATATCCACCAAACACGGGTTCTCCTCCATTGTCGGTGCTGAATACAGTGGAAGTGTTCTCCCATAGCCTGTACGAGAACAAGGAAAATTACAAACGCTCGTCATAATCCTTCAAATCATAGTCCAGGCAAAATTAGTTAAAATTCTAATACGAAGGACTTTAAATTCCTCTCTCTTCTACGATCTTTCCTTACTTCTACACCTTACAAAATTAAAACTATTTAAAGAGACTTATTGGCTCTTAGCCGAAAACGTATCCGAAATTTATTCCGATTTCACAATCCTTCATACAAGACTACATTTACTGTCCCATGTTGGTTCTTAAAAATGGAGGTTGAGACTATCAAAACAATCTCAACAGAGTTATCATGGTTGTCTCATGTACAAACTCAAAGATATCTTCGGTAAGTTAAAGTCACGCAAGTAAAAATAGTTACGTATGATGCACGATCCTCGCAGTAGAGAGCGCTATTTATACAATAGCAAAAATCAGACCTGAAAAAAATCAGGCCTGTACGGGATTCGAACCATTGACCTCTGCGATACTAGTGCAGCGCTCTACCAATTGAGCTAACAAGCCAACTGAGAGAAAGCCGTTAAGTTGATTCGTAACAAACCCGTGATGATAAATCAGATACAAGGAGGATCGTGTATCATACGTATCTAATACCGCAGTTCAAAATATATGAACTTCATATATTCATTGTATCTGATTTATCATCACGGGTTTATTACGAATTAACTTAACTTCATATATTCATTGTACCAAGTAAAAATAGTGCCATACTGTGATTGCACGAATCCTGAAAGATGAGCGCTCAAACTCACCAGAGAATGAAAAGCCGAAATCCTCAAGGGAACTGGTATCAAACTCACCCTTTCTTTTGGAACATTTTAGTGATGTTGCCAACAGCTTCGTCCAGTTCCTGCATGCACTCGGCGCATCTTCTGATCAATAAACGAGAATTTGTCCACATACTGGTCTGGTGCCTGGATGGGATTATGAACATTCTGGAAGGCCATGTACAGGAACAGTGGCTGTTTTGGGTCATGTTGATCCAAAATCTCTTCTATCCTCTGATGAAATCATAAAATAATAAAAGATACACTGTTAGCTGCACAGGCCACTGTTACTCACATACATGACACAGTTCAGCGGAGCCACAAAATCCTAATACTTTCTGATAAAGCTATGTGTTAAAATATGCATTCAGGGTTGCTTTGGAGAATTTCTCGCATCATGAAGAGCGAAGATCAGCAAAGCGAACAGGTGTTCCTTTTTTAAACTCAAAGGAGCGCTACGGCAAGTAGGCAGCCGCGACCAGCATTAGCAGTCAGGTCCCAGTGCGCCTTTTTCGCTGGAGCCTATGGTGAAATTTTGAGAATCGAGGCTTAGCCATATATAAGATACACCATGTTCTCTAGACAAGCACAAACCGCAAACAGCACCTATCTCCACACACAATTATATAGTATAGGTAAACTCTCCTGGGAATCCTGACGCGATACAGGGAGGTTACCGGCATTGGATGAGCACCCCGTCTGGTGCCAAGTCTCACAAATGTTGTGTTATAAACCTCGATTACGAGGAGACTATCACATACTACCTTGACAAATTCGAATGTTGCATATTTTCCATTCAGGTCTAGAACAGGTTCGGTTCCATTGCGGAAATCAACTACATTGGAAACTTTGTGATCATAATGATCCTCAGCACCATCCAAATATCCAAAAGCAGAATCGAAACCACGGTTGGTTGGAACATAAGGCCATTTATAGAAACCAAGATGCCACTTGCCAACCAAATGAGTCGCGTAACCTGACAAAATTTAAGAAATTACATTCCATTTGTTAAACGAAATTATTTGAGTATTTTAAAGAAAATTTGGGCAGAATGAGGTATAAAGGAAACGTCATAAGTCGTAAGACGTGTATAGACAGAAAGCAACGCAAAAAGGTAAAATAACATCGGCGCGCATTTTGCGGCTTGAAACAAAATTCGGTATCTTTTGACAAATATGTTTCTCGCCAGGCCGGAATCTCAGTTGGAAGTTTGTGGCTTACCAGCTTTCTTCAGCCGTTCTGGAAGGGTCTGAAAATCTAATGGCAATCCAAATGGATTTGTGGGGTGAATCACATCATGTTGAAGTCCTGAGAGAGTTGGAAGAAAAACGAAAATTACTCGATAACACGTTGCCTAATTAAGGCCCCCCTTATCAATTAAAAAAAAAAAAGACTATCACCGGCTCCATGCTAAACTGATTTCAATCCACAGCTGGCTCTCACATTGATCGCTCTCGCATTCGTAAACGTTATCACTCGAAACGTCGACCTTAGAAATTTCTTCCAGTGGCCAATTTACATTATCTTGTGACCAAATGATCTTGTTATACTCTACCGATGCAGCAACACAGTTTCCTCAGAAGCTTATTTCATTTCGATTCGTTCCTTGGTATGTTTCATAACGTTCTCCTTTGGGGGACTTTGGCAAAAAGTAAAACAGAGACCTATGTTTTGGACGTTAAAAATCTGCTTTTCTTTCAGTTAAAAAAAAAAACACGAAGATTTACACAGCACTTTGTTTCTGCCGTCTATTCATTGAATCATCTCATTTTAATGAATCTTAAAAGATTCTTTTTTGGCACTGAGTCTCGAGACTTTTGTATTTTTTTTACAAGTAATAAATACCACGTTTATAACTTGATTTAGAGCCCCCGTTTTATGCAAAATTGTTATATTTTAAGTCGTAAACCTATAACATCTCATTATACATCATTTCACTTATCATTAATATGACGTAGGTCTAATGTAGGTCTGTGTTATGATGTTAATAAGTGGCTGACATGGTTTCTGAACCTTGTTCGTGGCATGCAGTTATCATGGTTTGTGGGTGTTTGGTTTTGTTCCTTTCAATATGGCTTTAACATTAAAAAAAAAACTACTATTCAGATGTCTGAAACTAAAATTTATCCGCTAACAGAATCCTTCCTAAGGACTGATCTGAAGTTTTCCGATATGGTCGTCATTTACTCTCAAATAAGAACCTTTGTGTTATGCAAAGCATATACTTCATTTGCTCTCTAAAGTGCCACTAATTATAACTACCCATTTATTGACAAATTAAAATAATGACTTTCTTTTATTTTTTTCACAGGCGCCTTTGTAGAATTCAATCTCTCTATTATTTACAAACGTTGATGTTCTTCTCTGCACCTCAGAATTCTCGGCAGATTGTGCGAACACTTCTAATGTTATCCGACTATCACCAAATGAAAATTAAAAAGTGCCTCGCCCAGGCCATGCTTCTCAATATTGCGCTGCAATTTTTCTAATTTTTTTTACTAGCCTATCCCTTGCCTGAAGCAAAAAGGCCGATACATCTAAAGACTCTTAAAATGCCTTTTCCGAAAAGATCATTGAGCTTGTTTAGGGTACCATAGAAGGTGTTGCCTCAAGGCTTTACTTTAAATCAGTGGGATTTTGTGGCCATTTTCATAGTATATCAGCGTGGTGTTATGGGCGAAATATCAAAGCAACAGCAGCACATTAACTACACCTGTGTGAATGGGATACCTTCCGGTCATAAGTGCTCCTCTGGCTGGTGTACAAAGCGGTTGAACATAATAATTGTCGAGAATGACCCCTTCTTTGGCCAACGAGTCAATGGTTGGAGTGTTGATTTTTGATCCGTGAAATCCAACGTCGAGCCATCCGAGATCATCCGCGAGCATAAACAAAATGTGCGGAGGAGATGAATTTGGTTTTTTTGCCTCCAATGAGTTCACTGCCACGAACAACGCAAATGCAAACTCAACAAGAGTTCTCAGAAGAGACATGTTACAGGGATTGAAAGGACATAACTTCTAAGACTCCGAGTTGTTACCGCGGAAACTAAAACCGGCTGAAGGTATTGGAAAAGTTTTAATGTATTCATTGAACTGGAAGAGAAGATCTTAGAAACAAGCTGAGTCTTGGTCCAATAAATACTTTAAAAAGTTTGTCTTTCCATTTTAGCGTGGATAAAATGGATTTCTTTTCATTTCTCCTTTCTTTTATCGGGTTATGCAACTCATTTAGTTGGCAAGTAGCATCTTGGTTTCTACAAATGGCCTTATATTCAACCAAACGAGGTTTTTGACTCCGCTTTTGGGGTGTGGATAATTTTTTGGCACTACCGGCACTAGTTGTTCGAAGGGTTGATAACACTATCCACTGGATTAATTCTGTCCAGAGTGTAGCACTGTAGGTTTTGTTAACACTTATCGGCTGGCTAGCGATTTATCTGTTGAATAGTATTATTAATCCTTTGAACAACTGGTCCCTGAAATTTTCGGGTAACACAATAACAACAAGGGAAAATAGCTCGGTAAAGCACCGCCTGGCTTACGAACGCAAGTTCAGCTACCAACTTACCTGATAAGTGATTTACTACAAAAGGTCACCTATCGATCCCTTTCTTGATGTTGATCAAAGGAAGATGTGCAGGCATAAAAAGAACGGCTCTTCAATCATTTAGAACACATAAACATTCCCGTAAAATTGTACTCTGGGATGACTCTGAGTCGCCTGCGAATTCTTGACTTTAGCAAAGAATTTGAACGTCACCCACACCACGAACGCTTACGTCAATGTAAAAGGAGGGTTGTCATGGTTTTTTAGGTGTTATTTTGTTGCGCTACCTTAATATCATTTATTTCACTGATTTTCTCGACCTCAGTAGTTTTTTCTTATTAACTCTATCAATGGTAGAGGTTTATCATTATTGGTTTACTTACTATCAGTTTTCTTTTTAAGGCGTACGCTCGCCTAAAGTAGCTTAGGTCAAATTAACAATTCGAGAGCACTTACACCGCGCGTGAGGGAATTCCATCAGTATTAAATAGCTGTATGGGCTTCCTAAATTAAATCATATACCGTATGACCCTTTTATTGCATATTATATCAATTAATACAATTTTAAGGCAGTCTAACAGTGATCTTGTCACGGCCATTAAAGAAATTTCAGAGCTGCTCGCGTAATTAAAAAACCAGGGGGCGACGCCGGAAGAAACTTTACTGGGCTGCTTTATCGTTCCTGTCCACATCCGCGCTCACTTTTTACAGGAAACTTTTCTCTAACAATTTCTCTCTCCCTTTAGATTGTTGCCTGCCTATTTGCTACCTTTTCTCCTTTTGCATTTTTTTCATCGTGCAAACAACTTTAAAATGTGTTTTGTTGATGTGCAGCTTAAATTTACACTTCTTTTTTGGCAGCTATACTGAAATGCAGAGAATGTTAAGCAGTGTGAAGGAAATACTCAGTCGTAGGTACAAAGACCCAAAAAAACCAATAAATTTGAGATTTTTGCAGATTCCGAAGGTCATTTACGAATAAAAAGTTTCCACCAAAGCCCCGTTAAATAGGAAATATTTTTTATTCTTTCACAAGTCAATTTTTGAACAAAATCCTGTCTTAGGCTATGAAGTAAACTCGACCTTGAAGTTGAAGATTTGTTTGACGGTGCTCGAATCGTTTTTTCCTGATAAAACTCGTTCTTTTCTTTTTAACAAAATAATTTTTCTACATATGGTTTGCGCTTTGAAAGACGAACTGCCTCCATTTTCGAATAATTCAATTTAAGACTTTTTTCACAATTTATTTCGGTAAACGTATTTCGTAGCAAATACGCATTTTAGTAGCAAATACGCACTTTCAGTTCTCGGTGACAAAGTGTTATTTTTTTAACAAAATACGATGGGTTGATTACATTTAGGCCCACAAGAGGACAGATCTGACAAGTAACATGCCCTGAACGAACAAAGAAATTAAATATCTTTCTCTGATTTTGTTATTTTTAGTCTCATGTTAAACCTTTCGTCTTCCTTTTTTGTGTGCTAAATGTTGGGGGGCTTTACCACTCGCTTGGCTTTTAACGAGAAGTACTGAGACTCTGGACTCTTCTCTCTTTTTTTTCTTTCCTACTACAACGTTTCAGATCTCTTCTTACACTACTACTGCTGCTACTTTTCTTCTACTTTTTGCAAGGAGTGCCCACGTATTAAATGCAAAAATCACAGACATGTTTGGGTTAGCTGACCGTGGGAGTTTCCATAGTGTATTCATTGTTTTTCAAAGGGGGGGGGGGGGGGGATTCGGTGGCTCGCTCCGAAGCACTTGGTGAGCACCAAGGAACCAATTAAATGCCAATGATCGAGCCGCGCACGAAAATCACGCGCACTAACAGGATCTTCAGTATGGGTAAAACTCAAGGTCAGTTTTACCAAACATGACCACCTATGAAACTAATTATTCTCAACCATATCAAGCGATTAAAATGTCTGGCACGGTAAGAAGGAAATCCGCGAACTGAGCCCAGTTCAAGCACACACTAAAAACAAAAGATCAAAACTATAAATTTACCAAAATAACACGTAGGCGCAAAAACGAGACCTAATAAAACAAAAGGTAAACCTAAAAATACTCAAAATAGCAATCCTTTAAAATACTCTACAACAAATTTAAGGCTTGCTTTATTTCATTAAGTCTTCGGTCGTTTTTTATTGCATTTTTTAGCCTAGATGTTTTGATGTTTTAATGCCTTTCAATGCTCTCGGAAATATTAGATATCTGTGTGTCTTGAAACTGAAGTTAAATCGCATGATCTACCCCCTGAGTAAGAGATTATGAAAACTTAATGTTACTGGTTAGAATATAAGCCGTCCTTCTTTCCCGCCCATTGAATGAAAAGAGGATAAAGATTTTGGCCCACGCATAAGTGGTTAAGACAGAGAAGGCATATCTCGGGCACTGTTTACACAGACAGGGTTCATTTGTAATCGCATAGCTTTCGAAGACGTTACGCCCTTCGTTTACACGTCGCCGATCGAGACCACTTCTGAAACAAGCTCGTTTTGAAAACGTTATCAAACAAGGAGCGTTTTCAAAACGATTCGGTTCCGTTCGTTGTTTAAACGGGCGAAACCGGCTCGTTTTGAAAATGGTTTGCCGCGTCAGGTTCCTGCTCGTTTGCTAAATGAGGGACTGCCTCCTTTTCTCGTTCATTCTTAAGGGACACTTGAGCTACGAGATCTACACTCGGAACGTAATAATTTGTTCTTCGATTTTTGCACGTGTTTATAGTTATAGTTAGTATAGTTATCGTTTATAGTTACAACTTTAACCTAAATCGAGGTTGTCAGTTGCACCGGCGAGCCCTTGCATTTGTCGCACTTACAAGAAAAGGAGAGAAAAGAAAAACACATCATTCAAGTACATTCATTTTAATGAAATTTCCCCTGGCAAAGTAAGTTGAGAGATCAACATTATATGATCTCCACCAATTTTGTTTGACAATATCTCCTTGCCAACGCACGAGTATGACAGCATGACAGTTAACAATAGCACCAACAATACAAGAAACGGCCGGGGATAGGATTAATCTTATAGGGACGCGTGGAAGAACTACAGTTTCCGTTCCCGACAACGGCTGTAGTCAATAAGGAAAGGATAAATCAGGAAGTGATGAGACATAATTTTCTTTAAATTCTGCCAGTTAAATTGAACGTTTGTAACTATAAAGTACATACTTATATGTGATCGTCTTCAACTAAATAATTATATCACAAAATTGCTGTTTTAAACCCGAAGGCAATAAATAGGAAGTAATGTGCTTGATGTAACGGGTAACGTCATGTCTTCTCAGACAGAGAAATCGTTCGAGTGGGAATAAGGAGTGTGGAATAGTCATGATTAATTACGTTTTATATCAGGCAGATATACGGTAGTAGAAAAACATCATGAATCAAAGAATCATCTGATAAAAACTGTTTCGTGAGTTGTGTGCTTTTGGTTCACTGTTGTCAAACATCTTTATTGACGACTTTAGTGTCAGACAATCAAAGAAGTGTGTTCGAGTCCTAAATGGAAGCCACATTGTTATGAAATGGTCAGATAATAAAGTATACGAAACGATTTGATATTTACCCAGTGAGTCGGCTAGGTCCACAGCTGACAAAATGACTTACATTAGTATTATGACATCGCTATAACGTATCGACGAAACAAAAACGTTTATTATTTCTTAACAACGTTTTGTTAACATAAGCCTAAAAAAGAACGCCAAGGCCAGTCAGTAAGAATTTGTATAATTACAATGCTCAATGATGTACGTACTAAACATCAACTAAATCCTTAAAGTAAATTTTTAATACATAATGTACTAAAAGTTAATTATGGTTAACTATTTTTTAACATAAACCTTGGAAAGGACACCAAGGATAGACAGTAAGAATTTGTATAATCAAAATGTTCAACGATGTACAAAATGTACTAAACATGAACTACATACTAAAAGTAAATTCTTAGTACATAAGGTACTAAAAGTTAACTATGGATAACTATTTTGTTAACATAAACCTTGAAAACGACACCAAGGCCACAAGTAAGAATTTGTGTAATGAAAACGTACTACAGGTTAACTACATACTAGAAGTCAACTTTTACTTTTTCAGTGATAAAAAACTGTGTCGAAAATAAGGTGCACGTTCCTTAATGACGTTATCAGCATAAGGAGAGATAATTCCCGCCTAACGATGGTGTAAAAGTTACACTCGTTATTTAGTTTTGTTTTGAGAACTCTAGAGGGCATTTCAGTGATCGTTAATCGTGTGGACAATCTGTTGCGCATTCACTGAACGACGCTATAGAAAGGACTTTTGATTCACTGTGCGCGTACAAGCGGTCAATAAAAGACGAAGTGATCTACGACGCAGGTCTATTTAACGCGCAGGCCTATTTAACTGCGCACGCCTTTACTCTAGTTTTCAAGATCATAGTTTTTTTATCTATTGCTCAAGGTTACACTCATTATTATTTCTTGGTATAATGTGATGATCAAAAATTGTGTGGGATATATTGGTCAATTTAGGCCTAATGAACCCACGATGTAGACCTTTCTCTAGTTTAAAGAACATAGTTTTTGATCTATTAGGTGGTCTTAATGATAGTATCAGTATTAAAACCGTAATTTAGCCGCGTTTGGCTCTAACAAGTGGAAAGTACGTTTTAATGATAGACAATCGTGTAGAAGACAACGTGCGCAATCATTGACGACGTTATCAAGTAACAATCATTTAAGAATGACTCTTTCACTCTCTGTTAATGATTTCTCAATCAAAGCAGAAGTAGCCTACACTATATGGGTAATTTAACTATATACGCCTTTGCTCACTGTTAAAAACACTGTTTTTTGATCTATCATTCGGGCTTGATAATACTATTTAAAAAGGGTTACACTCATTATTTAGTTTTCTTCTAGCGCATTTCAGTGATCAACATGGTGTAGATTTAATGCGCATTCATCAATGTCGCTGTTAGTCAACTAATGAAAGGACTTTTAACTCACTGTTAACGATAAGCCGATAAAAGCCGACCTAACCTGCCAAAAAAAAAACTCCCTGTGGACTTTGTTTAGAACAAAACGTAACTAAATAACGAGTGTGTTACTCCCATGCTATAACACATTCTTTTTAACTACAAAGAAAGCATGCACAACAAAATGGGTAACCCCCCTGGCTCAGTAACTATAAGGTATTTAGTTATGATTCACTCCTTCTTTACTTTCATTTCCCGCGCCATTTTTCTGACCCTGTCTCTCAATTGCTGTTTAGTTTTTATTTCTCAGGACAGTAAAAGTAGGTTAAATAAGATCCAGTTCAGTACTAGACAAAGTAAAGGATATTATAAACCTCTTTATCCAGCGTGCAGAGGGATCCACGTGCGCCTTTCCTGCTTACGTACTCACATAACGTCATGTAACGCAATCTTATGACATCTCATAACGCGACACATTGGTGGGCTATTTACTTCTACCAGATAAAGTAGCTTAAAGTGTTTTACCGTTAGACATAAATCTGCCTTAAACATCAGTCCAGACTTTCAGTTAAAAAGGGACCAGTTTTTCAGTTGAAATATATATATTTTTTATTATCATTGATTCATACAACACAGGTACATCACGATACAACTTGAAAAGTGATTCGATGAGTGGTAATATTCAAGAATAGGCAACAGATAACGTGTTGACAATTATATATAGATACTGTATGAAAAGAAAAGTTGAAAATACATGCATATGTAACTGTAAAAAGAATGTTGAGTTATATTTCGTCGCCTAAGACCTACATTGTTCCATGTAGGTAATACTCAGTATTAGTAGCAAAATTCCGTTTCTGGTATATTGCCCAGTCGAAGCATATATTGATTTCTGTTGTGAAAATTGACTATTAATATGCCTTACGGTAGAAGATACACATTTGTGGTAGAAAATACTCATTGTGAGTATTTACTACGGTAGCAAATACGCATTTGTAGTAGCAAATACGCACTTATGGTAGCAAATACGCACAGCAATCTAACTAACTCTCTCTCTCTCTCTCTCTCTCTCTCTCTCTCTCTCTCTCTCTCTCTCCATCCAAGAGTACAATTTCGAATTGTTTGGGAAACCTTACGAAGTGCCGGGGGGTTGCCGGACTCAGAATGAACTAACATCACTTCAAGGAGGTGTAGCAACACCTGATATCAGTTAATGCCACAATGACCTAGAAAATATAGGGCATCTATTCGAGTCAATCACTCAGTTTTCTTTCAGAGGGGTAAACATGTTTGAAAATGACATGCGAAGCAATTTTTTCCTTTAGGGATTTCAAGAATGTCCCAGACGTCTTGTTCATTATCAACTTCTGAGAAAAAATTGAGATGGTGATGATGATAATGTTGGTGGATAAAGACGAAAGAAACAACTTCGTCACATTTCCTCTACAAGGACACTGACACAAAGCTACTCAATAAATTAGTGCAATAGACTTGAATAAATCAGACAAAGGCATTTATTGTGGTTTCAATTACATCGAAGAACAAAATTCGATTCTAACTGGCACTACTCCGAAAAAATAGGGTGAGCTCGAAATCATTCTTAAGTGTCATTTCTGTCTTCCCCACCATCACTACATTTACAGGTCGATTATCTTCTTAACGACATTCTATAAAATCGCAACCTAACCCTCACTAGCGCTATTAACCAAGTAATGGCTTGAAAAACGGGAGACACCTTTCACTTAGAGACTTGGAATCAATAAAAACTGTAACGAAAAACAACGTTTGCCTTTGATAGTCTACAGATGTTAAAAACCTATTTCAATCGAACGTTTCCCTCTACTTTTACTATCAGCGTGCTTGATGCCTCCAACTCAGGTCTACATCCACGGTCCCCAAACACCATTCTTACGAGCCTCTTTTATCGCATTGGGGTCGCTAGGTTTAAAAGCGGCAGGAACTGCAGTGTTTAGGTAATAATTCATTCTTTCTTTCATTTCTTTCAGAACATCAGGTAACTCAGTGCTGAGGTCGTGTCGCTCGTTAGGATCAGCTGTGATGTTGTAAAGTACAACGTCCAAAAGGTCTGCATTTGCCTGAAAGATTCCAAAATAAAGAAGAGGTTTAGAAAATTTAGTAATAATTCACATTAGAAATTGTTTTTAAACGAAGTGATTTGCATAAGCGTCTTGATGTGGGATTGCGTATTGCTATCAGTACCCAAGCGGCTGTGAGTTCAAGGCACCGCTCCGCGGGAAAAAATGAACCAAGTGTGAGCACTGACCATGTAATAGATCCTCAATTGCTCCAGGGTCTCTTCATTTGTCTCTTCTTTGAGTAACCCTTCAGAAATAAGAACATCAGCTGGAACTCCCTTCAACTCGGGTGGTTTGAACCAGGTGATATTTTTGACATTCATCAAGAGCTTCATGCTTCCCTTCCGAAGAGCCATTCCTTGCCAGTTGACTCCTAACATTTTACTTGTCCCGGAAGGTGGATTATCGATATTAAGCAAGATTTCTGTTCGAGGTGAGGCCTCTCCATGGGACAGAGTGTTCCACACATCAAAGCCATCAATGGGGATAGGATGTTTTGCATCGTACGAACCACCTGTAATCAAACCAGAATGGTAGGAATATAATTTACAGGGTGGTAGCAAAGAAGAGCGCTCACGAAAGATAAGGCAGTGAGGAAAAAAAGGAAAGGAAAAAGGGGACGAGAATAGCAAAGAATACTTTTCACTTAATGAACTCTGAATAATTGCGACTGGTTCTCTAAAATATTAAAGTAAACAAATTTAACCAAATGTTTTTATGAAAGGTATTTAATTCTGATATTCACTCCATTACTCGCTACGTTGGTAACTTGATGGACAACTGTTCCCTCTCCACGTTATGTTCAATGAGGGATATTGGCTCTAGATTTTTATTTTCTATTGACTAACTTTTTATAGAGTTACTTTTCTTAAACAATCTTGAAAAAGCAAAAAAAAAGAGACATTGTAAAGTGAGGGATGATAGAAAACTGGAAACGAAATCATGGATAACCACACCTGCCAAGTTGATGAGGGTAGGAAAGAAGTCGCTGATGTGTAGTAGTCCTTCGCATTTCACGCCGGTCTTTTCTAACATTTTTCCGTGGACAAAAGCAGCACCTCTCACTCCTCCCTCCCATAAGGTATGTTTTGTTCCTCTAAGAGGCCAGTTATATCCCCCAAAAGTGGGTTCTCCGCCATTATCAGTGCTGAACACTGTCAAAGTGTTCTCCCATAGCCTGAACGAGAACAATGAGAATAACAAAGTGGGTCTTAATGGGGTTCGAACGTCAGCCATCAAAAAGGATAAATTTTTCCTGTCAACCGTCAATTAAGCAGCTTAATATCAACCGTCTCTTTGTAGGTGTTTCGGATCTCGCTACTGTCCTCATTTTCGCTGCTCACCGCGAACAGTTGAAGATTTTAATAGACCTTTAATTAATTTTCTGAAAAACTGACAGTTTAAAAATATTTGCTGCACAGCGAGCGTAGCGAGCGATCAGCAACAGAATCAGGATTTAAGAAAACTATAAAGAGGCTTCGAATTCTCGAATTCATTACTTTTTTACCAGAATACATTGCATTTAACCAGAGTGCACTGCACCACGTTTGTTGCGTTTAGTGTATTGCGTTACATAGCGTTACTACTGGAAGGATATTTCCTTCGGTGGCTCTCAAGGGCCATCCACCTACAAAAATTTTCATGACTTTATCGCGCAATAAGTTTTGCTAAGTCCATTCATTCAAAAAATTTGCAATCAACATTATCGCGCGATAGATAAACTTATCGCGCGATAGAACAACTTATCGCGCGATAGAACAACTTATCGCGCGATAGAACAACTTATCGCGCGATAGAACAACTTATCGCGCGATAGAACAACTTTTCGCGCGATAGAACAACTTATCGCGCGATAGAACAACTTATCGCGCGATAGATCAACTTATCCCGCGATTGATAATATTATCGCGCGATAATTTTATTACTAGCTCCCATAGCCCCACGACCATTAGCACGTGGTCACATCTATAGCAAGATGGCGGACCAACTTTCGAAGGTGGGTAATTGTCCACGAAATAAAGACTTTTATTCTAGATTTTTGAGCAAGAGACGGTAATTTTTGAATTAAATTAAATTATATTTCTATGCTATCTTAGTAAGTGGGGTTAAAGATATGAGAGGGACTTTATTGCTCTATATTTGAAAGATTGTTTATGAATATAAGGTGTAGGGATACGTTTTTAAACTATGTAAGGTGTATAAGGTGAAAGATTGTTTATCAATATAAGGCGTAGAAAGCATAGAAATATAAGTTAATTTAACCCAAAGATTACCGTCTCTTGCTCAAAAATCAAGAATAAAAGTCTTTATTTCTTGGACACTTACTCACGTTCGAAACTTGGTCCGCCATCTTGCTGTGGATGTGACCACGTGCTAATGGTCGTGGCGCCATGGGAGCCAGTAATAAAATTATCGCGCGATAATATTATCTATCGCGCGATAAGTTGTTCTATCGCGCGATAAGTTGTTCTATCTCGCGATAAGTTGTTCTATCGCGCGATAAGTTGTTCTATCGCGCGATAAGTTGTTCTATCGCGCGATACAGTGTTCTATCGCGCGATACAGTGTTCTATCGCGCGATAGAACACTCTATCGCGCAATAAGTTCTATCGCGCGATAAGTAGTTCTATCGCGCGATAAGTTGTTCTATCGCGCGAAAAGTTGTTCTATCGCGCGATAAGTAGTTCTATCGCGCGATAAGTTGTTCTATCGCGCGATAAGTTGTTCTATCGCGCGATAAGTTGTTCTATCGCGCGATAAGTTGTTCTATCGCGCGATAAGTTGTTCTATCGCGCGATAAGTTGTTCTATCGCGCGATAAGTTGTTCTATCGCGCGATAAGTTGTTCTATCGCGCGATAAGTTGTTCTATCGCGCGATAAGTTGTTCTATCGCGCGATAAGTTGTTCTATCGCGCGATAAGTTGTTCTATCGCGCGATAAGTTGTTCTATCGCGCGATAAGTTGTTCTATCGCGCGATAAGTTGTTCTATCGCGCGATAAGTTGTTCTATCGCGCGATAAGTTGTTCTATCGCGCGATAAGTTGTTCTATGGCAAAACTTATCGCGCGATAAAGTCATGAAAATTTTTGTAGGTGGATGGCCCTTGAGAGCCACCGTAATTTCCTCCTATGAAGTAAAGGCAAATTAATCATTGTGAGTATTGTACTGTAAATCTACTGTCTTGATCACTGAGTGAAGGAAGGTTGAATTAGAGCAATGAAAGGAGTCACTTGATCCATTAATAACTAAAATTGCGTAAGTTGACACGCCGGTGAGCCGGAGAGCAGAAGACAGTCGACCTTCAAGAAGTATTGATAGGCCTGTGCGACTCCTGACTTTCGATACTGCGAAAACTACGTCACTATCAACAGAATGTGCCGCAGCATTATACCATAGTCTGATAGTTAATTGTTGAATAGTCGATAGTTCAAAAGGGCTAAATTCTTTGACAACTTATTGATTCTGGCCAATGGTCACGCCACGCAGCGTTATTCCCGACCTTCGACCGAGACAAGAAAGTTAACATCACGTCGAGTATACGTGTAATTGGGGTTTAAAGGTCATTAATGGTTTTACCACAGGGAGCCCACACAAGCGGGGTGTCTGGTCGTTTGTTCGAAATGTAAAGAAATGTATGGGAAAATATTGAAGAGTCGTCTATGTTAAGGCTCAAAATAAATGTAAACCTACTGGACTTGCTGTGTATTGTCGTTTCTGTGGTTCTAAATGGCGAATTTGAGCGATTTGGTAGATTTTGCGTTGAGTGTTACTTTACTGTAGAGTAACACTCAATTTTTAGGAAATCTGGTGCAAACGATGTGCATTTTACTTCCGGTAATCACTGATTGGTTCATTTTCTGAGGCGTGTTTTGAAATTTAATTGGGGGCGGATAGTCAACAACAACGGCCTTGTCCGTAGGCCCTCATTTTCCCTTCTCGCGCCAAGCACCAGAAGGCCGCTACGCAGGTTATGCTGGAACGGGTAGGAAATAGCTAAGCGCTCTCGCGGGTGGAAATTTGAGAGAGATCGGTTGACTTTTGCGGAATTTATTGGCCTTCGAGTGGCGACGGTTGTTCGGGACCGGTTGAAGTTTCCAGCCTTGAGTTTTTTTTATTCACAGTTGACCGCTAGCACCACACTCGTTACAAAGAAAGTCGCCAAAACAGCGTTAAATTGACCGTAAACGACAAAGCTGCTACGGAAAAAAGGAAAGAAGACTTCATACGATATATTCCTTCAGTTGCATTTATTTTCCTTTTTAATTTTTTCTTAATTTTTTTCATAATGTTTCCTATTTTACAGTTGACTGGTGACACTGCACGCGTTATAAAGCAAGTCGTCAAAACAGCGCTAAAACGACCGTTGGCAACATACCCTGGTCCCAGAGGTTCTCTTCTCTCTACCGGAGTACGAGAATTCGGCGCGAAGCGGAGAGAACTCCGAGCTGTAAAGCAGCGAGCGGAGAGAACTCTCCGCTCGCTGCTTTACAGCTCGTTGGTCGGCGCTTCGCGCCGAATTCTCGTACTCCGGTAGAGAGAAGAGAACCTCTGGGACCAGGGTATTTTTTAACGGCCCACAAGTACGCTTGAAATTCAGTCTTATTATGTTAGCTATTGCCGTTAATGAACTTTACGCCCCAAAGTCATACACAGTACGCTTGGGCCGCCTGTGAAGTTTCCAGCCTTGAGTTTTTTTATACACAGTTGACCGGTAGCACCACACACGTTACAAAGAAAGTCGCCAAAACAGCGTTAAAAAGGACCGTAAACGACAAAGCAGCTACAGAAAAAAGGGAAGGAGACTTCATACGATATATTCCTCGCTTTTATCATATAAGGGGCAAAATTACTGAATTGTGATTGGTTAAGACAGAGGGCATTTTTTTTCTTAATTACTTGGGCAAAATTACTTGAAAATGATTGGCTGAAAATCGCATAGCAACGGCTGCCAAGGTAAAGAAATTTCTGTTTGTTTTGTAACAATGGCGTCCCGTTTTGCGCGAGATCAGTAAGAAAACATTTTGCCCCTTATATTATAAACAAGTAATCACATGGTTCCTCGTAAAATTAAGGATTAATATCACTTGTGTTTTCGGAAGTTGCAGAAATTGCCCTCGTCGCTGCGCGACTCGGGCAATTTCAGCAACTTCCGAAAACCCGTGTGATATTAACCCTTAATTTTACTCGGCCCCATGCGATTACCTATACTTATTTTCTTTTTTAATTTTATCTTAATTTTTTTCATAATTTTTCCTATTATACAGTTGACTGGTGACACCGCACGTGTTACAAAGAAAGTCGCCAAAATAGCGTCAAAACGACCGTTGGCAACAAATCGGGTACGGAAAAAAGGTAAGGAGACTGCACATGTTTAATTCCTCGCTTTTGTTATCCTTTTTAATTTTTTTCTTATTTTTTTTTTAATAATTTTTCCTTATTTTAACGGCTCACACGTACGCTTGAAATTCGATCTTAATATGTTAGTTATTGCCGTTAATAAACATTACACCTGAAAGTCACACACAGCATGCTTGGGCCACCTGTGGTCTCGGTCGAAGGTCGGGAATAACGCTGCGTAGCGTGACCATTGGCCAGAATCAATAAGTTATCAAAGAATTTAGCCCTTTTGAACTATTGACTATCTAACAATTAACTATCAGACTATGGTATAATGCTGCGGCACATTCTGTTGATAGTGACGTAGTTTAAGCAGTGATTCATCTAAAGTCAGGAGTCACACAGGCCTATCAACACTTCTTGAAGGTCGACTGCCTTCTGCTCTCCGGCTCACCGGCGTGTCAACTTACGCAATGTAGAGTTATTAATGGATCAAGTGACTCCTTTCATTGCTCTAATTCAACCTCCCTTCATTCAGTGATCAAGACAGCAGATTTACCGTGCAATACTCGCAATTATTAAGCGCCCATTTTCCTCCATTCGTGCAATCATAATCGTCAGCCGTCAAAGTCGGAAAAAAATTAGCCGTCAACCGTTAAAGGTATCCATTTAAACTCACTAGGGATTCAAAACATGAAACCTTCATAGAAACTCACCCTTTCTTTTTAAACATTTTAGTGATGTTCCCAACGGCTTCGTCCAAGACAGCGACCATCCCTGCATGCACTCGGCGCATCTTCTGATCAATAAACGAGAATTTGTCCACATACTGGTCTGGTGCCTGGATGGGATTATGAACATTCTGGAAGGCCATGTACAGGAACAGTGGCTGTTTTGGGTCATGTTGATCCAAAATCTCTTCTATCCTCTAATGAAATCATAAAATGAGAACAGCTGTTAACTACCCAGGCCATTGTCACTCGCAAATATGACTAAGTTCATCGCAGCCCAAAAATTTCAATATCTTTTGATAAAAATACAAGGTAAAGAATGTATTCAGGAAATGCTCGGGAGAGAAGGAGTTGCTTTGGAGAACTGCTGGAATTACAAAGAGCGTATTAGTAAAATTGGCAAACTTCGTGGGAAGTCTAACGCACTCTGCTGGGAGGTTACCGAAGACGGATTGGCACCCCTTCTGATAAAAGAATCAAACTGATAGTTGATACTCTACAGGAACCGTGAGAAGATCTGGTATTATGGGCGTCACCATCCTCCACCACGGGTCTTTGCATTGACTGATCGCAAATTACTGCCTAAGTGTCACAAACGCTGCGTTATAAACCTCAGTTACGTGGAAAGTATCAACTACTAGACCTTAACATATTCGAATGTTGCGTATTTTCCATTCAGGTCCAAAACAGGTTCGGTTCCATTTCGAAAATCAACCACTTTGTCACGTGTGTGATCATAATGATCCTCAGCACCATCCCAAAATCCATAAGCGGAGTCAAAACCTCGGTTAGTTGGAACGTAAGGCCATTTGTAGAAGCCAAGATGCCACTTGCCAACCAAGTGAGTTGCGTAACCTTAAGGAAAAAGTAAGAAGTACACCCCATTTATCAATTTAGGGTTATCTAACTATTTTGAAGATTTATTTGCGCAGAGGATGATGTATATATATATATATATATAATTATACCTCAAGAATTAGGTTACTTGAACTTTTACTGCAACTCTGAGTTTCATGCCTCTTGCGAAGCAATCGTCAGGCAACTGCCAGAAATAACGGTTACAATCCACCAAAATTTAAAAGACGAAACAATGTATACATGCGCGCGCAACATACTGCACGCGCTATCGTAACGTTAGGTTCTTTAACAGGAATTTCCTGACATGTCTGCAACCTGATGTCAGCTCATTTCTTTTGTTTAAACTTGCCATCTGCGGTTTACAAATGATAAAATATTTTTCCCCCAAACACAAGTTGCATCTTTTAGCTACATTGGAATACGAACTAGCTTGTTTCACCTTGCGCCACTTAATATTAAACTTAGTGTCCTTATCTTTAAGACTCCATACATATTTGCTAAGTTCAGTAGCATGCCTGTAACGTTCGTTTCGGAATGAACACAAGTGGTTCCTGTAACGCATTTTAAAAGCGGTGTCACAGGGACCGATGTACGTTTCCTTTGCGGTTTCTGTGGTGACCTCTGCCTGGTAAATTATGCTTTCCATGTTACAGTTTCCATCCATGGGGCATATGTCAGGTTTTCGACAGTTGCAGCTTTTCCTAGCTCGATCATTAGCGCGTGCGAGTTTCCGGATTTCAGATTTGTTGTGGTTAGATATGACAGTTTTAATGCTGCCCATGCAGCTGTAGCTCAGTTTAAGGGTGTTCCGGTTGAAAATTTTGTGAAGAGGATTAGTTTTTGTGAAATGCTTATCAATAAGTGCAAGGAAGCATTTTCCGACGTTAGTTTCCACGTTCTTGCTGTATGGTGGGTTAAACCAAGTAATATTCCGCTGCCTGTTTCTTCGTGGACGTGGTGCCTGGTTTGATGCAGCGTTGAATGACAGGGTGTAGCTGTACCCACTTTTTTTGAGAGCTTCTTGATAAATAGGTTTAGCACTATCGAAGCATTCTCTGTCGGACGATATCTCGGAGAGCCTCCTATTGATTGATTCAGGGATGTTGCGCAGAATGGATGGTGGGTGGTTAGATTTTTTATGCACGTACAGGGGGATGTTGCCTTCCTTAGTAAAAGGGTAATACTTCTCACTTGAGAGGTCAAGCGTGACGTCTAGAAAATTGGTTTTGGTGATGTTAGCCTCGACTGTGATTTTTAAGTCATTGTCGCGGAAGACTTTGCAAAAACCTTTCTTGATATTCTCTATTTCCTGCGGTGTTCCATTGAGGGCAGCCAAACCATCATCCCGGTATAAACCAATATTTTGACCATACTTCTCAGTAAGAATCGATAAGAGAAAGCATCCAACCAGCTCACACGTTTCCGCTCCATCGAAGGACCCCATGGTAACATCAAAGAGGTTGCTGGCAGATTTTTTCTCCCATGGGCAATCATCGTTAAATAGCAGAGATCGTTTTGCATGCAAGATAATTTCACGCTCATGGCTGTTGATTGAGCAGTACTTAGAGGCAAAATCTAGTGCTTTGGAAAGCAACTTCTCAGTGATGGAGGGGTAGAATTCACAAACGTCGAAACAGATGAATGAAAGAGAGCTCTTGTCTTCTAAACTATTAAACCATTTGAGAACACTTGAGGTGTTTTTCCACTGGTTTACTTTACTGCTGGTGATGATAGCGTTGTTAATTTCATAAACCCTTCTAAGCCTGAAATTGGGAAAATCAGTAAGCATCTCCTCGATGAAATTAACAACGCTATCATCACCAGCAGTAAAGTAAACCAGTGGAAAAACACCTCAAGTGTTCTCAAATGGTTTAATAGTTTAGAAGACAAGAGCTCTCTTTCATTCATCTGTTTCGACGTTTGTGAATTCTACCCCTCCATCACTGAGAAGTTGCTTTCCAAAGCACTAGATTTTGCCTCTAAGTACTGCTCAATCAACAGCCATGAGCGTGAAATTATCTTGCATGCAAAACGATCTCTGCTATTTAACGATGATTGCCCATGGGAGAAAAAATCTGCCAGCAACCTCTTTGATGTTACCATGGGGTCCTTCGATGGAGCGGAAACGTGTGAGCTGGTTGGATGCTTTCTCTTATCGATTCTTACTGAGAAGTATGGTCAAAATATTGGTTTATACCGGGATGATGGTTTGGCTGCCCTCAATGGAACACCGCAGGAAATAGAGAATATCAAGAAAGGTTTTTGCAAAGTCTTCCGCGACAATGACTTAAAAATCACAGTCGAGGCTAACATCACCAAAACCAATTTTCTAGACGTCACGCTTGACCTCTCAAGTGAGAAGTATTACCCTTTTACTAAGGAAGGCAACATCCCCCTGTACGTGCATAAAAAATCTAACCACCCACCATCCATTCTGCGCAACATCCCTGAATCAATCAATAGGAGGCTCTCCGAGATATCGTCCGACAGAGAATGCTTCGATAGTGCTAAACCTATTTATCAAGAAGCTCTCAAAAAAAGTGGGTACAGCTACACCCTGTCATTCAACGCTGCATCAAACCAGGCACCACGTCCACGAAGAAACAGGCAGCGGAATATTACTTGGTTTAACCCACCATACAGCAAGAACGTGGAAACTAACGTCGGAAAATGCTTCCTTGCACTTATTGATAAGCATTTCACAAAAACTAATCCTCTTCACAAAATTTTCAACCGGAACACCCTTAAACTGAGCTACAGCTGCATGGGCAGCATTAAAACTGTCATATCTAACCACAACAAATCTGAAATCCGGAAACTCGCACGCGCTAATGATCGAGCTAGGAAAAGCTGCAACTGTCGAAAACCTGACATATGCCCCATGGATGGAAACTGTAACATGGAAAGCATAATTTACCAGGCAGAGGTCACCACAGAAACCGCAAAGGAAACGTACATCGGTCCCTGTGACACCGCTTTTAAAATGCGTTACAGGAACCACTTGTGTTCATTCCGAAACGAACGTTACAGGCATGCTACTGAACTTAGCAAATATGTATGGAGTCTTAAAGATAAGGACACTAAGTTTAATATTAAGTGGCGCAAGGTGAAACAAGCTAGTTCGTATTCCAATGTAGCTAAAAGATGCAACTTGTGTTTGGGGGAAAAATATTTTATCATTTGTAAACCGCAGATGGCAAGTTTAAACAAAAGAAATGAGCTGACATCAGGTTGCAGACATGTCAGGAAATTCCTGTTAAAGAACCTAACGTTACGATAGCGCGTGCAGTATGTTGCGCGCGCATGTATACATTGTTTCGTCTTTTAAATTTTGGTGGATTGTAACCGTTATTTCTGGCAGTTGCCTGACGATTGCTTCGCAAGAGGCATGAAACTCAGAGTTGCAGTAAAAGTTCAAGTAACCTAATTCTTGAGGTATAATTATCCATAGCTCTAGCCCTGCTATTGAGCACTTTTTAGTAGATGATGATCTCATTTCGCTATTTTGGTTACATATATATATATATATATAAACTCTGTAACCATAAAGACGTATATGGACAGAAAGCAACGCGAGATGGGTGTCTGGTTATTTAAGGCGCTCGTTTAAGTTAATCAGCCTTTACAACGTAGTTTAAAGGGGCTCCTCTCTTACATAGGTTGCAGTTTAAAACAGATTTCAGTTTAAATTAACCATTCCCTTTTTTTAATTATTGTTCCGGAATCTTGGAAGGCTGTAGCTTACCAACTTTTTTTAGCTGTCCTGGAAGGGTCTGAAAATCTAATGGCAATCCAAACGGATTTGAGGGGTGAACCACTTCATGTTGAAGTCCTGGAAGAGTTGGATAAAAACGCAAATCATCTAATGAATATAAGCTAATCATGGTAACTCCCCCCCCAACATTTGGCAGCTAAAAAAGATCAACAACTGGCTTCATGCAGCTGGCTCTCACACTGGTCTCCTTTGAAGCTGCTCTTTCGCAATGACGAAGGGCTAACGCTGGAAACGTCAGCTTTGGAAGTCTTTGTGTTGGTCAATTTAAATGATCCACTCATATGATAATATCAAGTCATCTTCTAAGCACCACAATATATATGTGGAATGATACCCCCTGAAGGTCCTTAAAAGGCCCCAGGTCAACTACAAGAAATTGCGCGCACTAGTCCGCCATTTTCAACGCCATGTAAATTAGATTTTCTTTGTAGTCTATAATCCAAGTGCATCCTAGCGATTTACTAATACATCGAAGTCTTACTGTTTAAATTAAATCTACGAGTCCCCAGTTTCTACGTTCGCTTTTTGCGATCAACTGAAAGGTTCGACGCATTTCCGACCGCAACTCAACTGAGCCAACAAAACTGGCCCCTGACCAATTACTGACCGCTCCTAGACTGAGCGTGTTGCAGGCAAAAAAACCATCATGTGTAAATTTCCTTCTGGGTTGAAAACAAACCTTTTTAATCATATAACCGATCAGGAATGCGCAAAATTTCACAAAGGCATTTTCACAGGATTACTGAGATCTCCACCACGTTTCCAATCAGACCGTTCGTCCCCAAAAAATTCAAGATGGCGGCCAGAAGGCCACGGTGTAGAAGGACTAGAAGAGCTCCTCGTCCTCAGCTCAAACGCCGCCTGTTATGAGCGGCATTAGGTTTCTTTCTTTTCTACACCCTTACTGGTGATCTTAAAGAACTAAATTCATCCGTGGACAACGCCGCCACATACTTTTACGCGGAAAAGAAGTTGTCGTCTCCTACAATCTCGAATTTTACCTCTCATCGAAATGTGAATTCCAAGGCCGATTCTTGTAGAGTTACTGCCAAAAAATTATCTATGGCCTTCAAGATCATTCAATATGCTTCTTTAGCAACGCTGTCCTTGCTAGCCGGAGATATATCACCGAATCCTGGATGGAGTTTCACAGTCTTAAATCATCCTGGTCTAAAGATAGCTGAGCTCAACATAAGAAGTCTACCTAAACATCTAGACGAGCTGAAAATTCTTCTTGATGAAAACCCGTTTGACATAATTTGTTTAAACGAGACATGGCTAAATTCATCTTGGTCGGATGAAGAACTTCACATCGAAGGATATGATCTTGTCAGATTTGATCGACATGGCCCTCAAAACGGCGGCGGCTCGGCTATGATTATAACTTTAATTAAACTAACAGCATATCAACGCCAAGATCTATCTTGCGACGACTTAGAAGCGGTCCACCTAACAGCGATTTGAACCATTTTAAAGCTTCTCTTGGCAAGACATTAGAGCATGTACCTTCAGTTGTTGGTGATTTTAACTGTGACATGTCCCCTAAAAAGAGACTCGCTTCAGATGCCAAAAAACTACGCGATCTCTTCAATTTTTATCAGATAAATCAACTTATACAAAGTCTAACACGTATAACTGATCGCTCCTCTAATATATTATATACTTAGTCTACACTACTATGGTCTACACTACAGATAAAGATAAGATCGTATCGTCAGGAGTTCTTAATTGCGCTATAAGCGATCATTCACTTGTATTTATTATTAGACGAGCGAAAATGCCCAGAACTGGTGCAAAAACATTGTTCACAGGAATTTTAAGAATTATTCAAGCGGACAGTATTGTAATGATTTGTATTCCGCCTCTTGGGACGATGTAGAAACATCTTTAACAGTCGAGGAGGCATGGCAGTCTTTTAAAACTACGCTCGACCCAACAAAAGAAAATCACGCCCCTCTGGCAACGAAACGAGTCCGTGCCAACACACTACCATGGCTCTCGGGGGAAATAAGGAAAACAATGATGGAGCAAGATTTCTACCATAAAAAAGCACAAAAGACTGATTCTCCTTATGAATGGGAAATTCATAGAAAACTACGCAATTTGTCAACAAGCCTTATTCGGTAATCTAAATACGACAAAATCTAAATACGACAAATCTAGATACGACAAATCTAGATAAAACAAAAAGGACTCGAGTAACCTGTGGAAAACTCTTAAAAACGCAATATCATCCAACAAGAAAAGTTCTAGCATCGGATGCATTGAAACAGACGAGGGTCTTGTCCTCGACCCAGAGGAAATATCTAAAGGCTTCGCACATTATTTCAGTACAACGATTCTAAAGATCAGACAGAGCTTATCATCAATCCTAGTCCACCACAAATCTCCTAAGGTACTAACTGATGATCACTTCAGATTCTCAGAGATTAAGCCAGATTTTGTCTATAAAGAACTTAAGAGTATAAAAACCAACAAATCGACCGGCATCGAAAACACTCCCCCGCGCCTTCTCAAAGATGGATGTGGTGTTCTAGCGAAACCGCTAACCGTCCTTATGAATAGAAGCTTGGCTGAGGGCGCAATTCCTGCTGACTGGAAATCTGCAACTGTCACACCAATCTTTAAGTCGGGCTCCAAAATGGATGCAGCAAACTACCGACCTATCTCAGTCCTGCCTGTCTTCAGTAAAATTATTGAACGTGCTGTCCATCTCATGGTTTGTGAATATCTCCGGCGGAACAAGCTTTTATCTGTATATCAATCTGGTTTTGGTCCACTTCACTCTACAGCTACATGTCTTACGGATGTCACCAACAACCTTCTCCAAAACATAGACAAGGGTTTATTAACAGGGATAGCCTTCCTTGACTTCTCAAAAGCGTTTGACACTTTAGATCACGAACACCTACTTTGGAAGCTGGAGTCCTTTGGATTCCCCAGTTCTTCAGTGCAGTGGTTCAATGCTTATTTATCAAATCTTACCCAGAGCATTGTTTTTAATGACACACGATCTGACCCTCAGTCAATTTTTTTCGGTGTGCCACAAGGATCCATACTAGGACCGTTACTATTTATTATTTACATAAACGATTTACCAACTGTAGTCAAACACTGCCGGCAACATTCAACTCTATGCTGATGACACCCTGATATACTTCAGTTGCAAGCAAGTCGACACCATTGAATCTAAACTATCCGCAGACCTTGAACAGATTATAACTTGGTTGTCACTGAAGTAACTACCTATTCCTCAATTTTAAAAAAACCAAGGTAATGTTGATTGGTACAACTCAGAGACTACGCATGACCACAAGTTTTACCGTCAATGCCAACGACCATGTCTTCGAAAGAGTTTTCAGCTTTAATTAAGTAACCAGAAGTTGTTCTTGACCCATGCCTTTCCTGGAGCGAGCATATAGATCACATTGCGAACAAGATATCATCCAGGCTTGGAATGCTTCGCAGAGCGCGTAAAGTCTTACACGTGAGGCCTGTATCACACTGTACAACTCGATGATTCTACCACTCTTCGACTATTGTTGCTGTGTATGGGATGGATGTAGTACCACAAAGAATGACTACCTTGATAAGCTACAGAGACGTGCTGCGAGCATCATTGAACGTAGGAAAAGTAAAGAGAGCGAGTTGCATTTCACGTTTTCATGGCCCAGCCTAAAGTCGCGCAGAAGCTATCCAAACTCTATGTTAGTCTATAAATGCCTTAACAATCTAGCCCCAGAATACTTGCTACACGAATTTAAATTCTCTAGACACTTCCATAATTATAATACCAGGAAAAAAGATCTGATTCGTTTACCTCTAGAAAAAACTGCAAAATACCAGTCTTCTTTCCGATATAATGGAGCAAAAACTTGGAACTCTCTACCATCCAAAATACGGAATTCTGAAAATCTTTTTTACTTAAAACAGTCACTTAAAGCTTATTCTAGAATAACTTCTAGTTAATCAACTTACTTGTAAATATTCTCGGGGTTATGATATTATACATTTGTTTTATACTGTATCATATGTAATTGTATTGTAATTTGTTTTATGCAGAGCCCCATTTAAACCAACATATGCTGAACTGGGCATCTCTACTTAAATACTGTTGATAAATAAATAAATAAATGAAATGCTTCTTTGTTTACAGGTTTTTGTGATTGCGGCGTAATTGACGGTAGTTTTGCGCGGACTAAAACGTCCTTGAGTGATTTTTCCTGTATGATACAATTAGTGGCTGGTTTAAGATCTGTGCAATTCTAGGCTGCCGTTGAATGATATGCCAGTGTTTCATGAGAATCTTTTGAGGATTCGGTGTGGCCAGGCGGGGTTATGAGTGGCAACAATTGGTAAAATTTCTTTCACCTTTGTTTTGTTACGAAGAGCCTCTGTTCTGTCGGAGAACTGAACTTTATTCAGGATTTTAAGAACGAGCGTCGTAGAATAGCCTCTGTTACAGAAGCTTTGCTCAAAATCTCATTTGTGTGTATAGAAATTCTCATTGACTGAGTTGGTTCTTAAAACACGCTGTGCTTCTCCTTTGATAAAAACCCTTCTTCGTATTAAAAGAGGGGTAGGATGAGGCGGGTTTTGTTGTGTGTACACCTTCCGACTTTTCTAACGTGGACAAGTAGGAATTAACTCCGAGGAGTGTTACGTTTAGAAAATTCTGTTTGTAACTGGGATCGTCGATGGCATTTCGACTTCTTTCACGCGGAAAGCCTAAAGCCACGGAGCAGACAAAAACGATCCTCCTTCGAGGGTCAACTTTCAAT
Organism: Stylophora pistillata; assembly: GCF_964205215.1. Taxonomy (NCBI): domain Eukaryota; kingdom Metazoa; phylum Cnidaria; class Anthozoa; order Scleractinia; family Pocilloporidae; genus Stylophora; species Stylophora pistillata. Next base: position 15,276,345 of record NC_142522.1, on the reverse strand, counting down.
CTGTAGGATGACAGGAAGGACAGCCTTGGAATCAAAGGTCTAACTAAGAGCCAATTTGCAGAGATTTTGCTGCATGAGATGTCGACGAGCTTCGCGCATGTGATGCCGTCACACGAAGCGAATGACGAGTTAAAAAGTATTGATTAGCCCGAACGACTCCTATTCGCAAACGACTTTAGAGATAAGCTCTGACTAGGATATCTTTGAACGGCTTTCCTTTGCGATGTGATAATAAGGCTGTCTCCATAAATATGGCTCTTAAGTGCGGTCACTTTTGAATAAGGTGTCATTTCCAAACCCGTATGTTCTTAAAGTTAAGCCGGATAACGATGCGTTAAAATAGGCAATATTTTCATATCTGCTATTTTCTTTGTTCTTAAGCCACCCTTTTCTATCGGAGCAAATAACTCCGAACTGCATTTCTCCTGAACTTCGTCTGTGCTTTCTCTATTCTCTTCTTGAAACGTATCTTGAAAATCTGAACGTTGTTTTTATCTTTCTTTATATTTTAATTAAAAAAAGTGTAGCACGATGGATTTGTTCTTAGGAGGTGTGACGCTTTTCCTTTCACGAATCCATTCGTTACACCTGGTTAAAAGTGTTGACGGGTCTGCAAGACTCCTAAAATATGAACGATTTTCCCCGCAGTTGCCATTTTTCTGGGTGTCAAAAATCTGCTTCTCTTTCAGTTTGTAAATTTATTGAACAATTACAGGCCACAACGTCGACCCTCTCCTCGGTGCTTCATATCCAAAATCGGGGGAAAAGAAAAACAATGTTTGACTTCCATCATAGTGACCATCCATGTTGAGCGCGTTCATGCTTTCCTTCGGCTTTCGCACGCTTTTCCAAAAACCATAGCGCTGTGTATCAATTTCCTTAGAGAAACACGCAGTTGAGAGTTTTTATGGATTTTTGTTTTGTATGGATGATTTGGAAAAATCTGACCCACCCATACACTTCGGCATCTTTGATCATTTTGGTTCACTGGCAAATTTTTCCAGGAAAAGCTTCAATGTCGACATAAATTTTCGTTAAAAAAACAGGATTCGCTCTAGGACTCTAATGACAAATTCTCGCTGCCGGAGCTCTTTTTTGGCCAGTCTCCAGACTTTTGTATTATTGGTACATATAGTAACATACACCACGCTTTATAACCTGATTTAGAGTTCTGTCCTTATGCCATATTTTAGATAAGTGAGATATCAGTAAGATATCAGTAAGATACGTGCACTCCTAAAACACTGATCTCTTTATCCACAAGTTCACTTATCACTAATGTCATTTTCGGTTAGGTCTGTGCTGTGACGTTGTCAAGTCGTTGACATAGTTTCTGAATCCCTCTTCACGGCATGCATTTATTATGGTTTATGTTTTTTCCCCCTTTTTTATGGTTTTAACTCTAAAATACCGATATTCAGAGCTCTGAAACTGCAGTTTACGAAACAAAATCCACGCCAAAGACTGTTTTATGATTTTTCCGATGTGATCGATACGCTATCAGGCGAACCTTTGTTTTATACAGACCTTATACTTTATTTTGCTTTCTGATAATAATTAACGAGCCATTTACTGAAAAATTCAAGTGATACTTGGTTTAATTTTTCATGCTCATCTTTGAATAATTCCATCATCTTCCTATCAAGAACGTTGATGTTCTTCGCTATGCCTTGGCAGAGTGTGTGAACACTTCAAATGTTATCCGACTATCAGCAAAGAAAAATTACGGGTGCCTTGCTCGGGCCCAACTCATTCGATACTATACTGCAATCAAATTTTTTTCTTTTGTCACCTACCCATCGCCGTAAGTAAAAATCCAAAACATTAAAATGCCTTTTCCGAAAAGATCCTGCAACTTGCTCAACGAGGAAGACTTGGAGGGGTACCTTAGGAGGTGTTATCTTACCTCAGCTGGATTGTGAATTGATTGTCACGGAATGACAAGGTAGTGTTAATAGGCGAAATATCAAAGCAGCAGCGGAGCATTCACTGTACCTGTGTGAATGGGATACCTTCCGGTCATAAGTGCTCCTCTGGCTGGTGTACAAACTGGTTGAACATAATAATTGTCGAGAATGACCCCTTCTTTGGCCAACGAGTCAATGATCGGAGTGTTGATTTTTGATCCGTGAAATCCAACGTCGATCCAGCCGAGATCATCTGCGAGCATAAACAAAATGTGTGGAGGGGATGATTTTCGCTTTTTCGCTTCCAATGGGCTCACTGCCACGAAAAATGCGAATGCAAACGGAACAAGACTTCTCAGGAGAGGCATGTTACCGGGACTGAAGTGACACAAGTTTTGGGGAATGTCACATGATTGTCACGGGCTGGTGACAAAACCGTCTTTTGTTTCTGTTTGGTGTCACTTTCACATGGTGGGAGATGGCGCTAGATGTCGCCAGATGAAGCTCGCGCAGAACATAAAAATTAGTTCCGATAATTTGACGATCAATCAGACAATATTTGTTTAATCAAATTTTTCCTTTCCTATCATGGCCTTTCTAACTGAAATCATATCGATTTTGTAAGGAGAAATGACACCAAGAAGTGAATGGTTTGTCACGCGCGGATCCACGAGGATATTCCGCGGATGGATTATCGGAATCGGAGAACTGGAACCTAACCTAATGCTGTGACAGGAAGAAGTGCAAGATGGCGGCAGGGATGCGGCCGCCTTCTGGTCACTCGCATGGCCATCCACACAACCACGCCATGCCGAGGAGAAAAGTCACAATTTCATTTGTGATACGAGATGAAGAAGAATCTCTGCATAGGTCAGGTGTAAATGCACTTCAGTTTGACAAACATACTGGTCGACTGTATTCTGCAGGACGAGATTCTATCATTCGATGTTGGAACACAACTGTAGACAAGGTGTGTTGTTTGATTTGTACGATGTTAACATTTACGCTGGTTTTATGACTTGCTGCTTCTCATAAATTTAAGGTGGTAGAAGTACTCAGAGTTTTACTTTCTAATTGTTGTTCGTGGAAAATAATCGCTTGTAAATGTGAAATGAAGACTTGTTTACAAATGAGCTCAACTAAGTTCAACCTAAGCAGGGAGATGAAGATTCGACATGTTTTCCTTTTTTTTAGCCCAGTAATATCTGTACTCGATGGATTTTCTGGGCTGCTTTTATCAAAAGAATGATATCTTCAAAATAAGCCTTGTTCAATTTATGTAGTGTGATTCGTATGGGGATTTGTGAGGAACTTCGGGTCACCTGTTAGTATAAATCCCGGGGGTGGACAAACAAACAAACAAACACTTTTTTTACCGAGGGTAAAATACATTATTACCGGTTACCCGGTAGTTTACATAATGGCCCCCAACAAATCCTACTAAATATAAAAACACCTAATAAAAAATTCATAATACTAAAATTGTACTTAAATCGTCCTACTAATCTTAAAATGCTCTATCGAGATATTTTCTTTAATAAAATTTTTCAGTAACGTTATCTTAAAATTTGAGTTGGAAGTTATGTTTCTAAATGAGTTACCTAGTTTATTCCATAGCCTACATGCACTTGAGTGGAAAGTTCTAAGCCCAGATTTTTTTTTTTTTTACGAGATGGTGTTGGAACGTCATAACAGATAGCAGATCTAGTACAATAACCATTTGTAGATCTGACATATTATAAATATGAACTAAAATGTTCAGGACAATGACCTTGGCTAACTTTATGTAGCATACACAGTTTTCTAACCTGTACAATGTCATCTATAGGTAACCAGCCTAATTTATTATAAAGTTCAACAGAACTATTGTTGATGGTGGCGTCCAAAGTTAATCTCCCGCATCGTTTTTGTACTTGTAACAACCTTTGAAGGTTTTCAACCGAACAATTACCCCAAACAGTACAACAGTACTCAAGAATTGGCTTAATGAGAGCATTATATAACATTTTTCTACATTCAGTAGTTAAATACACTTTTGCCCTCTAGAAATATCCTAGAGTTCAACTTTTTATAAGATAATCAATGTGTAGGTCCCAGGAAAGATAGGGATCAATCACAACACCGAGAAGTTTTTCTCCAGCTGATTCCTCAAGTCTTACGTTGTCCAAGAAAAGCTCCAACATAGTTATTTCACTGTGATAAAGTTTTTTCGCAGTACCAATAAGTAAGTACTTAGTCTTTTTACTATTAGGTTGCATTTCATTAAGTTTAAGCCAGCTATTCGCTCTATGTAGACTCACATTTAGAGTTTGTTGCATCTCATTGCAATCGGCACCACTTAACCAAATAGTTGTATCGTCAGCATAGATGTCCACTTCAGTTTCACTTAGCAAAAGAGGTAGATTGTTGATATAAACAGAAAAGACGAGAGGGCCTAAAATTGAGCCCTGTGGAACTCCTCTGTATAAGGAGGCAGGACTAGAGAGCATGCCAGAGACTGAACAAACTTGTTTACGTTTGGATAAATAGGACCTAGACCAATTCATAGCTGTTTGACTAGTGTGATTCTTGGCAAGCTTAGCTATGAGAATATCATGACTGACGAGATCAAAGGCCTTACTAAGGTCCAGAAAAACTGTTCCCACCAGTTCACTATTGTCCATCGCCTTTAGCCATTTTTCAGAGATATTCAGTAGTGCAGTTTCACAGGAATGATAAGGGTGGAAGGCAGAATGATTCTTGTAAAATAACTTGTTCATAGTTAGATACCGAAGAGAAGAGGTTGCTACATATGTCATTCTAAGGGTTTAGACAAAATAGGCAAAACAGATATTGGGCGATAATTTCCTCTTTCATTTGTTGAGTCGTTTTTGTGAAGTGGCATTACCTTTGCTGCTTTAAAGGTAGTTGGAAAAATACCTTGATTGATGCTTGTGTTGTAAACATGGGCCATGCTCCTTGATATTGCTGGCAATGCCTCCTTCATGGTATGCTAATACCATTCAATCCTATTGCTTTGTTTGATGGAATTTTCTTCAGATCTGCTTCAATAATTTCTTTAGTAATAGGCGGAATACGGAAATGAACTTCATCATGTATACGCGTATTGACAAAGTTTGACAGAAGAGTATCAAGCTCAGACTTTATGGTTACTAAATTGTCTGATGGGTGGAGGGACAAGTGGTGCAAGGCAAGCGTTTGATTTCATTCAAGGGTACAAAATCAAAATAATTTTTGTTACATTGTAGTTGACCTGCAGTTCATGACAAGTTTATTTCAATTTGAATAACACTATCTTGTTATTTGTTTGGTTTTAGAACTGCTACATAGCATCTCTTGAGCACCACACAGACTGGGTGAATGATATAGTCCTTTGCTGCAATGGTAGAACAAGTAAGAGAATCACTTTCTTGCATATACCATGACTTTTTGATAAATATTAGCAAAAAAATAATTGCTGTCTTGTTGGAGAGCTATGATTTGTTTTTCCTCTCTTTGTCTTAACAAAGTGGGGCAAATAATTTTTAAAGTAATCTTTCTCAGTAGCTGGAAGCTTTTATATAAAACAGGCGAGAACAAATCATCAGTTGTTTTCCTTTTCTAGAGTTGGTGCGAAAATATGGAATGGCATCCCCCCTGAAATTCGTAAGCTAAAGAAAGCACCTTTTAAACGTGAGCTAACTCACTTGCTTTTGAAAATTCTTGAAATTGAGGAGATGAATGTTGACTTGCGCTACCTTGACCTTTCTAGCTTATATTTGTATTTCAACTGATTAGCTTTCTCTTTGACCTGTTAAAAACTCCCTTGTGTGACTGGCTCAGTTAAAACCTTTAACATGATTATTACTACTATTATTTATTATTTATTTTTATTTGCTCATTTATTTATTTATTTCATTGTTGCGTGTGTGTGTGTGCGTGCGTGTGTGTGTGTGTGTGTGTGTGTGTGAGCCTATACAGTGTCTGTTTAGGTAGCCCGCCTAGAATAGCTTTGCTAACTGCGGGCTACAAAAGCCTTTATTTCTTTCATTTTAAAAAAATAAAGTCAATGTTGTTGTTGTAGTAATCACCTAGGTGATGGAAACTTAGAGGGTTGCAGTAGATTTCTTTAACCTATTGACGTCCAGTGCGCCCATGTGCGCCCATGGGGACCCACACCCTTTCTACGTCTTGTGACATCATCACTTTTAACCGTGGAGCATGAATTTGAGCACGTACTTGAACAGGTTGAAAATATCTTACAAACGATACCAGAGCAATTGAGTGAAGGAGATTGGAGAAATAGCCAAAAAACCATGTAACTTTGACCTGAAAATCTGGACAAAAATCTTGTTCCATTACCCACCTACCTTTCTGAGCATGTGGTTTGAAAATAATGAGTAGTTTCTGAAAAATCTCTACACCAAAATGAAGCCTACTAAATTTCCAGCAAGTGAGGAGAAACTTCAGGAAAGGAGAGGGGAAAAAAAGGGCAGGAGAAAGAGAGAAAAGTAAAAGTCGTAAGTGGGGCATTACTTTTCAACCCAAAAATTTTGCTTTCTGCACGTGCCTGAGATTTTCAGGCCGCCATTTTGCATTTGGATCAAAAGGCCGTCGAGTGTTCGAGCTGTCAAGGGGTTTTTGGTAAGTTTGAACTTTTAAAACCACAACAGTGACCCGAAATCTGCTCGACTAGCTTCAAAACACAGTTTTCCACAAAAGCTGCGGCCATTAATGGGTTAATGCAAATAAAGTGGAACTTTAACTGTAGATTTAGTTATATATCTTGCAGTTATGCTATAATGAGCTTATCTAATTTCTTCTCTAGTATTATCTGCATCATCTGACACAACTGTTAAAGTGTGGGATTCAGGGCGGAGTTTTTGTATGTCCACCCTGCGCACACACAAAGACTATGTCAAGGCACTTGCATATGCAAGTCAGAAAGAATTGGTGGCCTCTGGAGGACTTGATAGGCAAATATTTCTGTGGGATGTCAACACTTTAACAGCTCTAACAGCTACAAATAATACAGTCACAAGTGAGTCAATCGGTATTTATGAACTATTGATTTATACCTTAAAGCTTGCACGTATTTTTATTAATGATGACAGGAAGAAGAGAGTTCCAGATTATAGCAAGATAGAAAGGGTTTGAATTTGCTTTTTAAAGTAAATTATAAGGAGATGCTTAGAAATTAGGTTATTTTTTAACAGAGGTTGTCACATTGCTTCTTGTGTAATGTAAAGCCTAATAATATGAAAATACAAATTTTAATTTAAATTTAGCTTAAAAGCAAATTGTTTGGTTGTGCAGAGGTTCAATGTTTTAGATATGCTAGGTACATAACTAGCTTGGTCTCTTATTGAGATAGACTGCTCTGCAATTCTGTTTGGAGATATGGAGAGATGCAATTGGATAACTTCTGCAGTTAGCAGTGAGAGTGTTTGGTATAGAATGTTGATGTGGTTGAACAGAGGTTTTAGATTTGCTTAATCCATCAGTGTTTTTAGCCACAAAGAGGCACCTAGTGCTTGGATATCATACTTGAAATATTCTGTTAAGAAGTGTCAATGTGGTTAATTCTTTGCTTTAGCCCTCTGTTTGCTGATCTTACAATTAAAGATAAAATTAACTCCAGTTCTATTCATGGATACAGGTTTAGCTGTATCTTTACACTCACAGCTTGGGAAATACATGTAATGAAAATTGAAAATGAATAAAGTATAATTATATAAAGTATGAAACTAACTTTAAAAGCTGCTCAAGTGTACTTGTCCAAGTTTTGAGTAAATGACTCTCTTAAGTTGAAGTAACATATTGATTTAAGTTCTAGACTAAGCCAGAATTTTGCATGATGTAATGATAAGTGAATTGTCACCTTGCAGATTAATCAATAAGGTAAACCCATTGGATTTTTTGCCAAAAAACCAAATTTTGAAAACGAATCCCGAATTTTAAGGGTAATTTTGACTGAGCTCATATACTCTTTGAAAGATGACAAAGTACAACATTTTTTTTCTAGGTGGACCTTTCCACTATTTTGGTATGGGCCAAACAAGAAATAAAAAGTTTGACTTCAGGAGTTTGTTAACAGAGAAAGTCCTACCTCTATTTTTTTAGCTCCTTTGAATTCTGTCTAATTAAGATACAGCTAGCTGATTATATCACTCTGAAGGTGGTTTTTTGAGAAGGAAATAGTGCTTGGTTACCTCTTCAACCATTCTGTTCTTTGTCCATTAAATTTGTTGAAATAAATTTCTTATTAATCTTATTTTTTTATGATTGATCAGCACTCAGTCACTTCTCTTTGTACTGTTGGGTACATAAAAGCCAATATCAGTAATCTTTCTCCCATATATAACACAGTTACATCAAAGTACTTGTTTTTGTTGAATTTTTAACACTTGACCAGTTAATATCTTTGTTTACTGTTCCTACTGCTTGGCCATCAAAATATCAGGTAGCCAGAGAGGTGAAGGTAACCACATGAGAGAAGGATGTGTCAGTAATCTGCACTCTGATGTTCATTCACCCTGTAGGTAGTCAAAAAATGTGATTTTAAGTTACGCTGTATTTCTTGTTGAATTTCATTTTTATCTTATAAATTAAAGTGAATCAGAAAAGTGCTTCAATATAGTTTGGCCTTTTTTGCCCACTTTACTGGAGGTGGAATTGTTCAACTACAACAAATGCTGATTAAATATACCTAGTGATTATAATCAACAAATTAAAATATATAATAAAGAAACCCAAAAAGAAAGAACAAGGTAATGTGAGTGGAGCTTCAAAGGCCTAATATAAATTAATTCCTAAATATTTTGACTCATAAAAAAGAAATGGAAAGGTATCTTCCAGAGTATGGCTGAAATTCCACATTAAAAAAAAAAAAGAAACAAAAAACCTATGACTATGCATAAAATGAGGATAAAAAATAATTTGCCCAGGGATAAGTATTTTATAAAAGTTGTAAGTTTTTTATTGAAATGAAGTATTTGAAAACGTAATTGACCACAAACTGATATAAGAGCTGCTAAAAAATTTTAGTCACTGCACTGTCTAAATTTCCTTTCTCTTCTTTGTTTTCTCACATTGAAACTCTGTTTTAGTTCTCCTTTCTTTAAATAAGCCCTCCTTAAATTGAAGAAGGTGGCCCACTGGGCCCTCTTTGGCTAGTTACTAAGCATAAAAAATTGTTTAATCATTGGATAGTGTTTTACCAGTGAGTTAATTGAGGAAAGATTGTATTGACAAAGGCATATGCAACAGGTGTTTTTGTTTCACAACAATGAGTGAAAATTTTAACTAAGAGCATCATGCACATGGTCAAATAAATGAAATAATTTTGTGATTCAGAAAAGGAGTGATAATAGTAGATTTTTGTAGTCATATCAATATTTTCATTTGCTTTTTTGGCTGGATTTTGAACTGCAGTGATATCAGAAATGTTGTGAAGTTTCTGTGATATCCATCTTATATGATAAATTCTTAAAAATTATGATTGATTTGAATCCTTGAACTCAGAACTTCATGACTCTGCTACAATACAAAATGTAGTACAAAGGCCAGTCATATTGGTGTTGTGGGGAATGTCTCATTGATTCTATTTTCACTAGTGTGAATATCCCAGAGACTGACAGTCACTTTGTTCAAGTGTCAGTACGATCTCTTTGGAGAGGTTTCCATGTATTTTATTTTCAGATGGTTACAGGGAGGGGGTAGTCAGGTTGTTAAAATCTGAGTTTTTTTTTTTATTCACAACTGGTTCTGTGTAAGCTGCATTTCTTTCAGAATTCCTTTCTTTTTTTTTCACTGACTGGTTGTTTTGGTTTTTTTTTCATGTTAGCTTCATCACTGAATGGTCAAAAAGACTCAATATACAGCTTAGCATTAAACACCATGGGCACTGTACTTATCTCTGGCTCTACTGAGAAGGTAAAGTTAATAGCCCATTTCCGAATTACCCTTGGCCTCATTCTCAAAATGAGTCCCCGTGCTCAACCATTCTTGTGAAAATGAGTTTAATTTGCATGTGAATGAAAACTTATTATCATATGAAAGGATGAACACCAGGACTGGTTTTGAAAATGAGGCCAAGGGTAATTCGGAAATGGGCTATTGACCTGATCAACTCTTTAAGGTTTCTGACAGTGTAAAGTGTTAGGAGATTAATAATGTACATGAAAACATTATGCGCTTCTGATTGGGTGAAAACAAGAGCATCTTTCATGTAATGTGTGCAAAGTTGTAAAACAAATGTTAAGTCCAAAATTATGCTCTATCTCTTTTTACTTTTTGTGATGCTTTTTTTTTATGTAGATTACCTTATCAATAAATAATAATATGATTTCTAGTGCAATTTGATCTAAATGAGCAATTTGAAAATTTTTCAAAGACTACAAATTGCACTCGCCCTACAGGCTCGCGCAATTTTGTTGTCTTTGAAAAATTTACATTTGCTTATTAACACCAATTTGCACTAGAAATCATGTTATTACCTATACTTACATGTACATGATTTTTTTGTTTGAGGCAGAGAGCAACAACTTTGATGTAATGATTTAATTTTTGGAGTTTTGTCTCACTGAACATAACCTTTTAAATTGTATAGTATGACTGGGGGTGATTTTTGTTATAATTGCGAGTGATTTTGATAGTTAGAAGTACAATTTTATTCATTTTATTATTCAAGCCCTTAATAAAGTGCATACATGTGTTTTTATGTCAGGGTAAAACTGGTGAAAAGTCATGTTGATAATCATAAGAATTAAATGTATACCATAAATACTTTTGCAGTTGTTGCTTTATGCAGTAGAATTACAAATTAAAATACTTTGAATAGATCTTTTTTAAGAGCTATTTGTGTAGGAAGGCTTACCATGTCTTGTTTGTTGTCAGATTTTGAGAGTATGGGATCCTCGTACATGTTCTAAAGTCATGAAACTAAAAGGTCATACAGATAATGTGAAGGCCATCATCATCAATCCTGAAGGAACACAGGTAACTTGTTGTTGAGTTCAGTTATGCCCAGAAGAAACTCTACATTGTAGAGAGAATGGTTTTTAAAGCAATTAAGCCCTTGTTGGCTTGTGCGACAAAGATCTGAATGGAATGGGTATTGATAAGAAAGGGGATGATGATCCTATTGGAAACAGAACAAGAGATTGGAAAAACTGGTTAATGATATGTACTGTCAGTAGGATATGTTCCATTGGAAAATAGTTGGAAGGTTAATAAGGAAAGGTTGGAAAGGGAAAGTTGCAACAAGGTGCCTTTTTTAAATATCCAAGATTCATGTTGGTAATGCCCTATGTTTTTCTTATGTTGGGAAGGTTAAATGGGTTTTTTTATGTTTTTTTTTTAATGCCTGTTAAGCAGAAAGTGATGGACTCTGGACTGCTGTTTCCTTTCTGGTATTTGTTTGGGTACATAAGTTATTGGTTTTCAAACTTTTCATTGTGTTTGATCAATTTACATGTATTTATTTTGTTTAACTAGCCATGATGTGATTATTCAGTGCTCTTGGATAAATACTGTTTTATTGTTTGGTAGTGTCTATCAGGAAGCTCAGATGGAACCATACGTCTTTGGTCATTAGGGCAACAGAGATGTATCACGACATACAGAATTCACGGGGAAGGTGTGTGGGCACTGTGTGCTAATGACAACTTTACTGGGTTCTATTCAAGTGGTAGAGACAAACATGTCATGTGGACTGATCTGAACATGGAGAATTCTTCCACTCTTTTATTTGTAGAGGATGCTCCAGTGTTAAAAGTAAGTGATCTTTATGTTTAGGTGAAATACATGAATGACTTGACTGTCATGATGCACCTAGGACACTGAGATGCTCATACAAAAAAATTAAAAAAAAAATTTAATTTAATTTACAACGTATATAGTGCAGACCAGTATTGCAAGCCTTTAAGTGCTTTATGATATGAGAGAGAAAGAAACAAATATTTAAGTAAACATAAAGTGCTTGAAAGGAGGTAGACTAATGGGCTATTATAGTGCAGCCACAGAGTTGAACCCTGGGTGACTGAGAACAATTCCAGTGAGTAGCAGGGTGGAGGACTTGAAACTGGGACTTAAATATCTATATTTTTGTGACTGCAGCCTGCTACAGGAGGCAAAGCCACTTATGTTGTCAAGATGAGTTGGTGATTGAGTGAGGTTAAATTATCACGACTATGCCTTGTGTTATAATTGTTGTAGTAATTAATATATGTTAATATGATTTTTTTTTGCCATTTAATTAATGATTGAGTGTTGATTATTGTGTAGTCAATATGTTTTTTAACCATCTTTCTCTCGTGGAAATTTGTGGAATGTGGCGGGTTTTCTGTTTTGCATGTGAGACAAATCTTCTGCAACACTACCTTCTAGCATCATTATGCAACCTATAGTTCTATTCAATGCTACAAAAACTGCACTTTACACCAGTAGTCACATTCAGTCTTAAAACTGCCTTTTTTTTAGTTGGAGCTTTGTGATGAACCCCACTCTCTGTGGGTTGCTACTACAAATTCTACAATAAATAACTGGGTAAGAATATTATAAAGCAAACAATGATTTTAAATCAGTAGGTGATCTTAGAAGATACCATCAATCTTTTTCTGTTCTTTAGCAATGATAAAGATTGAAAACCAATTCCTTTTTTTTTTTTATTTTTACCAGCAATATTTAAAATGTAATACCACTCTGTGGTTGTTTTGTTATGGAGGCATGGAAATAGCAAAGTCTACCAGCATCAGTATCCAAACATAACTTACTGCAATATGGAAAACAGCATTGGTACTTTTAAAATTTTACAATAGAACTGATCCACAGCTTTTGATAATTGCAATAATCTTTATGTCTGAGTTACAGTTTGGAATATCCCTTTACAGCCAGTAAAGATCCCATACCTTAATGACCAGGACAGCATGGATGTTGGAGACACAGATCCTCAGCCCCTTTGTTCATCACCAAGGAAGACAATACCAGGTACATGTTAGTGTTGCAGAGGACTTTTCATAGAATTTTTCATAACAAAGTTTTTCACATTTAACTTCCATGTTTGTAAACTCCCTGCACAGTTTTCTGTAGTAAGTGTAATGCCCCAAGTCTTGGTTAAATCTACTTTATCATGTTGCAGGACTTTGAAGTTCAGTAGCTATGAGTTGCTACATCTCATATGTGTAGAAACCTAGTAAACTTCAAAACAAGTTAACCAAACTGCTCCCTGCATCTGTTCAGATTGCCTTACTCCAGCTATGTTTTTTATTATTTCTGTTTTGTCTTGTGACAGGGGCACCCAGCATACGGAAATTTCATGTCCTAAGAGACAGACGACATGTCATAACAAAGGACACAGATGGAAGGGTGTCTGTTTGGGATGTGCTAAAAGTAAGCTCCTCTTTCTTTATCTTTGAGTCTGTTCATTTGAGGCAAACACAATATAACAGTTGATCCTAGTCTGACTAAATGAATGTCTGTTACTTTTTCTGATGTTGACTGTAATTATTCTATTTTATGCCTAATGTTGGGACAAGTAATTTCTTTGAATATGTGTTAAAAAGTGCCCCTGTCGGATAAGTGCATCTGATTTATCTAATAAGCAGTCCCCTATTTCCACAAGTTTGCTGTACCTCTGTTAGATAAAGTGTAAACTTAAGGGACATTCAAGAACATTGAGATTGTAGTGTATCTTCCCTTATTAGCTCGTATGTAGAGCTAAAACATCAAAAACCTGGTTTTCTTTGTTGTGTCTTATTTGCTGCTTTTATTGACAAGGACAATTTCTCCAAAGAAACGATCAGTTGATATTGGTCCAGTTGGTTGTTCATGCTTAAAAGGAGTCTTCTCTAAAAAAAAAAGAGAAAAGAGGAATGAGCACCTGTCCAAAAAAGGCCTTTTTTTTTTTTTCTCTATAACGATCTTCTTCTGGTGAGCTTCCAAAATAAAAAGGTTACACTGGACCCACGCGCATTCGACCAAATGACCATTGTTTTTAATTGAGGTATCAAAATAAATCCAAACAGGAATTGCTTTTATTTGTTGAATTGAGTAATTGTAGGTTAATTGAACTGTGAACGATAACGTTTGTGATGTGTAAAGATAAAAATCTGATAATGTTGAGAATCAGTATTAGGGTTGTATCTTTCTATTTGTTATGGAATCTAAGGCATGTAAGGTGGAGGGTCTGGGTCTGGTGGATTATGAAGAAGAAATCAAGAAAAGAACACAGATGGTTTATGTACCAAATTGGTTTTCAGTTGACATCAAGACTGGGGTAAGTGTTAAAATATCCCAAAATTAGGTCTTGTCAAGTCCGATGCCATACTACATCAACTTTCTTTCGAGTTTTTGGTTATTTTTTCCTTTTCTTTTTCCATTGTTTAGTTAACTGTGTTGCGCGTATACTTCCCCCCTCCCCAGTACTGGATCAATAAAATATTTGTACAAACTAAAACATCCTGTGTTTGAGCGACTGAATTTTGCCATTTCAAAATGGATATAATAAAGTGGTAATCAAACCTCGTGTTGTGCAATTTTGGTATGAAATTACACTAGTGATTTCAAATCACGCGTATGATTTCAGACCAAATTGCACTCCACTCAGTTGAATAATGCCCTTATAGACTAAAAGTGCGTGTGGTGTATTCATTTCAGATGCTCACAATAAATCTGGAAGAGAGCGACTGTTTTGCAGCTTGGATTTCAGTAACAGATGTTACAGGATTACAACCAAAAACTGTGGATGGAAAAGGTTTGTAGTGAAAGTAAACTGGTTTGATACATGTTTTTGACAGTTTTTTTTTCGTCTGCGCTGTATTGGATCGCTCGTGGATCTTGTCGGAGATTCTATCATTCTCCATGTGCAGCAACTCTTAGCACTTCTGTTTCTCCTGCCACTTGACCAAGATTTTGTTAGGTTTCCCAAACAATTTTTCCGCACTAATTTTTGTATCTTATGGTATGGAGAGAGGGAGAGAGAGAGAGAGAGAGGCATTGTTATGGTGTACATGTATCCTCTCGTGCTTGATCTAGCGTTCAGTGCACTAACCATCAGACAACATACCTCCTACACCTAGATTTACTCTAATTTTGATAGAGGGAAGTTAGATGGACAATTAAGGACCTCAATAAACATACTGAAAAATTTCGCGATACTTTTCAATCACAAATGGATTCAAAGTTTTGAAGTGTTGCGAACAAAACTATACGTGACTAAACAGGAAGAGAATTTAAACCAACTGTTATCAACACGTTCACACATCCAAACACTCGTACATAATTACATGACCCTTAGACACACAAAAAAATCTGTAGGAAGGCCTTACGATCCTCGCTCCGTTCGTATGTCATGACCGCATGGCCAAACTGATGTCTCGCGAAATATGTACCCTTTTATTTCGGGAAAATAACGGGTCGCGAAAATTTCACGTGCGGAGATAGCTGTGAAAATGAGACGGGATGTGAACCTGTGTCCATACAGTGATATCAGTGTTACACTAAAACCAATTCAGTTATCATGTCAATGTTATTGTCTGAGTTAAGACTGAACTTCCACTATATTTATTTTCATAATACTCAAGCTCTGTTTAGAAATGCCACGATCTTTCTTATTAAAAGTTTATTCACAGTTCAAATGCTGGGTTGTACATTTTTCCACTTTAATCTTACTATTTTTTTTCATTTCGTTATATTTGTGTAGCGTATGTTACAGATATCAAGCATGGTGAGTAGCCGTTTTATGTGGTTTTGTATACGAGGAACAGCTGACGTAGAAAACATTACAATTCTCTATCAGACAATAAAAACAAAAGGGCAAAAGGTGGCCAACATGAAATAATTAATCGAACATCTTTTCACTAACATTTTGCCAAATTTTCTAAGAGATTATGTAACTGGATGCAATGTGTTTCATCCGAAAGTTAACCCTTTACACCCTAACATCAGCACACATATTCTCCATACTGTTCTGTACACATTTCCAAAGGTGCTGACAAGGAGAATTTGTTTAACAATCAAGAGCTTCTGTAGTTGGTGATGATTTCTTTTATTCTCATGACCTTAATGCGTAGTTCAGGGGGGTGATATTGAAGGGAGAAATTAGATGCTGGTCACTCTTACGCTGATCATTTCCTTTATTCT
Source organism: Stylophora pistillata (assembly GCF_964205215.1). Lineage (NCBI taxonomy): Eukaryota > Metazoa > Cnidaria > Anthozoa > Scleractinia > Pocilloporidae > Stylophora > Stylophora pistillata. The sequence continues at coordinate 15,260,317 of NC_142522.1, read as the reverse complement.
CATGACCTTAATGCGTAGTTCAGGGGGGTGATATTGAAGGGAGAAATTAGATGCTGGTCACTCTTATGCTGATCATTTCCTTTATTCTCATGACCTTAATGCGTAGTTCAGGGGGGTGATATTGAAGGGAGAAATTAGATGCTGGTCACTCTTACGCTGATCATTTCCTTTATTCGCATGACCTTAATGCGTAGTTCAGGGGGGTGATATTGGAGGGAGAAATTAGATGCTGGTCACTCTTACGCTGATCATTTCCTTTATTCTCATGACCTTAATGCGTAGTTCAGGGGGTGATATTGAAGGGAGAAATTAGATGCTGGTCACTCTTACGCTGATCATTTCCTTTATTCTCATGACCTTAATGCGTAGTTCAGGGGGGTGATATTGGAGGGAAAAATTGGATGCTGGTCACTCTTACGCTGATCATTTCCTTTATTCTCATGACCTTAATGCGTAGTTCAGGGGGGTGATATTGGAGGGAGAAATTAGATGCTGGTCACTCTTACGCTGATCATTTCCTTTATTCTCATGACCTTAATGCGTAGTTCAGGGGGGTGATATTGGAGGGAGAAATTAGATGCTGGTCACTCTTATGCTGATCATTTCCTTTATTCTCATGACCTTAATGCATAGTTCAGGGGGGTGATATTGAAGGGAGAAATTAGATGCTGGTCACTCTTACGCTGATCATTTCCTTTATTCTCATGACCTTAATGCGTAGTTCAGGGGGTGATATTGAAGGGAGAAATTAGATGCTGGTCACTCTTACGCTGATCATTTCCTTTATTCTCATGACCTTAATGCGTAGTTCAGGGGGGTGATATTGAAGGGAGAAATTAGATGCTGGTCACTCTTATGCTGATCATTTCCTTTATTCTCATGACCTTAATGCGTAGTTCAGGGGGGTGATATTGAAGAGAGAAATTAGATGCTGGTCACTCTTACGCTGATCATTTCCTTTATTCTCATGACCTTAATGCGTAGTTCAGGGGGGTGATATTGAAGGGAGAAATTAGATGCTGGTCACTCTTACGCTGATCATTTCCTTTATTCTCATGACCTTAATGCGTAGTTCAGGGGGGTGATATTGGAGGGAGAAATTAGATGCTGGTCACTCTTACGCTGATCATTTCCTTTATTCTCATGACCTTAATGCGTAGTTCAGGGGGGTGATATTGAAGGGAGAAATTAGATGCTGGTCACTCTTATGCTGATCATTTCCTTTATTCTCATGACCTTAATGCGTAGTTCAGGGGGGTGATATTGAAGGGAGAAATTAGATGCTGGTCACTCTTGCGCTGATCATTTCCTTTATTCTCATGACCTTAATGCGTAGTTCAGGGGGGGTGATATTGAAGGGAGAAATTAGATGCTGGTCACTCTTACGCTGATCATTTCCTTTATTCTCATGACCTTAATGCGTAGTTCGGGGGGGTGATATTGAAGGGAGAAATTAGATGCTGGTCACTCTTAGGGGTATAATGGGCCATGACAGAATAGCCTGCGAACAGGCTCCCGGCTTGGAGGAGCACAACGGCGCGAAGCAGGGTTCGCAGGCTATGACAGAAAGCTACATGCAGATCTCCAGCTTGAGAAGCTAACTTACGAGTTAGGAAAAGCTCTCTTTCAACATTTCCAAACCCCTATTTTAAAAAGCTGTCATCTGTTTTTACTGTCGCATAATTATTTCTTTCTGTAGTGGCCTGGATTTTCAGGCACATGAAAAGGGGCATCAAAATAATCCTCATACAAAGATAGCCATAGTTGCTAAGTGTTCCTGAGATGGGTTACCAGTATTTATCGGTTTTGATTTGACTTTGTTTACTCTTTGTCTCAAAGTTAATTACGGAGTGCTTCTTTTGCAAGCCATATTGGAACACTGGAGGGAGACTTACACTGGAACAGCAGATGAAACTGATCAAGATTTCCCCAGAGCTGATTCACCAGGTTAGTAACAAACGCAATTCGACCCTCGTGGCTAATTCCAGCGAGCCAGTGTAATAACATGCTGCAGTACAGGTTATTTTGTAAGGTGTCGTGACAAACAGTCCTGCTCATCCAATTATGGTTTTGTGTGAGTAGAGTCCAGTCCTGCTCATCCAATTATGGTTTTGTGTGAGTAGAGTCCAGTCCTGCTCATCCAATTATGGTTTTGTGTGAGTAGATTCCGTAACTTTGAGGTTTGAGTTTCTAATATAATAGTTCACCGTCCTAATCAGGGTTCAAGCACTCTTAATCAGAATTCTAATTTACAAACTACGAGGCCATAAATGATAATGCTAAACCATGTAGTTGAAATGCCTGACAAAGGCATCGCTTGCTATGTCGCAGATGATTCCAAGTGTTATAAGGTTATTAATCAGGAGTCTGATTTCGTGAATTTCCAATGTGATTTACATGCGCTCTCTACTTGGTCAGTTAGTAATGAGCTACTCTTTCAGCCTACTAAATGCGTTAACCTGCGTATTTCTAGAAAACGCATTGATCTGCCACGCACTTATTTGCTAAATGGCATTAGTTTGACGGTAGTTAAAGCCGAAAAAGATCTAGGTATTTTAATTTCTAGCAAAACGACTTGGAAGGACCACATCGTTATGGTGGTAGCTAAAGCAAACTAAGATGCTTGGTTTTCTGAAGAGAAACTGCGCAGGCTTAGTTAATAGCGAGGCACTTCTGCGGCTTGATTATTCTTTAGTGCGCTCACATATATGGTTTTGCTCGCAGGTCTGGGCTCCCCAGTCAGCCGTGGGTAATCTTTTTCTCGTTGAGGTTATTCAAAGAAGGGCCTCGCGTTTCATCGTGGGCAAGAGCAAAGGCAGCGATCTGTCATATAGAGATCGCCTTATCGAGCTAAGGCTACTGCCGCTTAATTATTGGTTAGAATAGTTGGATCTGGTTTTCTTTTATAAATGCCTAAATAATCTGGTTGATTTTACCTTTGAATTTAATCACTATTTCTCGTTTGTTCAGGAACGCACGCGTCGTGCAAATACTGCCCATTGCCTGAAGACCAATTTTGCTCCTACTTCCCTTTTCCGAGATTATTATTTTAATAGAATTACGGTAATATGGAATGGTATTTCCGAAGTAGCTAATACACTTCATTCTTTCAAACGCCAACTCAAATCGTTTTACTTTAATCGATTATATGATGTTTTCGATGGCGACAATATACGTTCCTTTAAGAGTATTTGTCCTAAGTGTCGCCGTGTAAATGTTCTAAAAGCTTGCTCTTGTTAGTATTAATGTAGTGCGCTATTTGTTACCTTTTTCTCTTCTTTCTTTCTATTTATTAGAACGATATTTATGGTACATTATTAATATTTAATTGTAGTTTTGGGTAAAGGGTTGGTTTTCTACATTTTATGGGGTTGGTTTATATGGTTTAGGCGGGTGAACCCAGTAGGGGACTACGTGTCCTATTGTTCACTCGCCTGTACACTGTACTAATCTTTAAATAAATAAATGAATAAAGTGTTTAAGTTCAACGGTTGTCCTTTCAAAACAACTTTTTATAAGTCGAACAAATCTTCTTGGACAATGCGCAATGTCCACGTTTATTTACTTTCGCAGAAAGTGGAGATGCAAGCGCCAGTGAAGTTAACCTGAACCTCGAGTCTGTAAGTAGCTGCTTTAGGTTAACTAGTGAATGATGTGGGCAAAATTAAATAAATTTACCACCGAGATATTAGAGTAGAATTTAAGATGGACTACTTGTCCGGGTCTTTCATTAAAAACTGGTACAATGAAAGAAAAGGTGACCCTTTTGAATTCCTAGGTCGTAACGGTTATTTTGATTGGGCAGATATGATTATTGGTACTAGTAATTTTAAGACACAAGTGTCCCTGGTGAAATACCAAATGAATGAGTAGCATTTCTTCTCATAATGCACGACAATTTGTTTTACCAGCTAAGTGAAACGTACAGTGGTAACATTTTAAAATAGAGGAAGTAAATGTTCAGTGAAATAATCCTCGACTTTAGCTTGATGTAATGTTGGTAATTTGGTTTGCGTTCCCAGCGTGTAATGATGGGTAATGGTTTCTTCAGTGTTCCTGAGCACACACCCTTGATCTTCACAGAGAGTAGTGGCACAGGGCGGACGTTGTTCCGCCTGCTGGTAGCAGATGCCTCGGGAGAGAATGAAGCATATCTATTGGCTGAAACTGTCCCTAACTGGGCTGTTGACGTCACGGTCAAGGTAGACAGTTTGAAAGTTCAAATTTAACCTGCAGGTTACTGATTAATTTATTAGCTTTAGAGTTGAAAAATTAAGATTGGAAAACTCAGGCCTGACAATACTCTCCATTTCATTTGTCCGTGTACGTCGGTAAAGACTGACTTCTCGTCTGTTCTTTAATCAACATATGAATATCAGTTTTTTCACCCTGTCATTGTAGGGAATCGAAACGACGACGTTAAGTGGACGCCAATAATGATTGGGAAATAATTGTTTTGTGAAAATCAAGGGCTATCGACTGAAAAGGCGGCGAGGAAAATGAAACTCTAATGACCTCCAGCTTGCCTTACCCAAAAGTGTCTGAACCTAAAGTCACTGGTAGTGGGCAGTCTCCTGTGATTTTAACGAAACACGTAATCAGTTTTCACTTTTGAACGAGCTCCCCCTGATAAGAATCTTTACTTTAATCGAATGAGCTTGACTGGCTAGGAACATTAATCTGTAGCTGTTTCCTCGTGCTTCTCTGCCATACAGATCAAACTTTATTACACAAAACTATACTTACCTCAAACTGCACTGAACTCTGAATGCACGAATACCAATGCATATTATTCCAAGCGACTCGGTTAACATATTGGAAGTTAATTAGTTAACTTGCAATCTGCTCGGTAAATTCATGATGCGCGTTTCACATTCCAGTATCGTAACAATGGCAATCTTGAGATGCACTCGTTCTTTGCTTTGATATTGCTTAACAATGAAGTTAGAAGTTAATCGGTTCTTTTTGCAGAAACTGTCACCGAAATTCAATAAGATAGCGTTCTTCCTGCAACCTCATTCATCGAGCTCGTCGAAGGCACTGAAGAGGTAACGCGGATTAGATAAACAAATTGTCATTGTACCTCACCGCAAAGTTGTCTTACCTTTTAAGTAGGCTTGATTACCAGCCTTGGATCAAAACGAACTAAAAACCAATGGAAAACCACTGGTAAAATTTAGCCCAGACTTGCAACGAGTGCAAATAGAAGTAAAACATGTCCAGGGTGCTACTGAAACTAATTCTATAACTCCAAGGAGGCCCCCCGCGTTAAAAGATTTACAGTGCTTTGCTAACTTAACTGTTATTTTCCAATGTTCTTAGGGATCGCTTGTCGGCCAGTGATATGCTGCATGTGCGCAAAGTGATTGAGCATGTATACGAGAAGGTGGTGGGAAATGACAACGCCAGCAACTCAGGTAACCACGCTGATAAAGAGCATGCCGGACCGCCAACCGAGGAAGAACTGGAGGAACTATTAGCGTTAGCTGAGGCACGGGTCGAACTTCTTTGTCACGAACAGGTCAGTTCTTTCTTGATAAACGAAATGACTCCTTGTTATCAGTTTGTATTCATGAACTTATTGGTTAAGGTCATCAAGCATCCGTGTGTGTGTGTTTGTGAATGTTAGGTTGTTCAGTTGTAGCTGTGAGCTTTCGTTATCCTTTTTTTTCCCGATACTTTTGAAATACTCTGCGGCATTTAATTTACCTTGTAAACTTCAAATGTCTGTATCTGTTGGTGTGTCGTTCGTTCTGTCCGCTTGTTTATTGGTCAGCATAGTTCTTTGTCTCTCTGTCTATCTGTTTTTTTTTTTTTTTTTTTTTTTAAAGAATCCTTCAGATCTTTTGAAGTAGTACTAAATGTTTCCTTAAATCTCGTTCCACTCGCAGGTACTAGATCCTAGCATGGACTTACGAACAGTGCGACATTTTATTTGGAAAGGAGGAGGAGACCTGGTACTTCAGTACCGAATCATGAAATGAACGTGAAATGAACGTGAAATGAACCCTTTAGCCTTGCCCCAGTCCCCTTTGGAGCCAAATAAGCGAGGGAAAGCTTGGTCGAGGATATTTTCCTCATAGTGCGTGACGTGAAACTTGATTACTGTTGCTCAGCAGTCATGTTAGAGTTAGCGCTAGACTTCGGTGCCTTTTTTTCTGAAATGGGCCAGCGCACTTGAAGAGGTCTTCCTCCAAACAAAAGTGGTTTGCTACACATTGAAGATTTCAGAGGATTTATTTATTTTTCGACGCTTGCTAGCTTATTTGTTATCAATGGTGGCATGTTGCAGAGGAGGAGGTCGGTGGGACGATAATTAGTTGTGTAATTTGATAGCCCGGGGCCCTGCACACATGTACAGTGTACAGTAAACTTTTTAAAAACAGTTATTGATGGAAAGTTCGATGCATTACAAAGGTCCTTTAAAATGCATGTAATACATGATTAAATTTGAAATTTTGCCCTGAATGAAGTTATGTTCTTCTGAGGCCAGCCAAATGTTTCAAGGTCAGATGATTTAGGCTGTTAGAACACGTTTCCCTATTTTTTGTCAGCTGAAATCGAAGTGAGCTTGATAGTAAGGGAAATCGTAGTGACATACAACGAACAAAAATACTCAATTTGTTTTATTTCTTTCTATAAATATTCATGTACGGTATGATTTTCTTTCACTGCGAGAAGTGCCGCTTTTCAAGATATGTAGCAATCATTTAGCACTCTGTTGGCTGTCTATAGCAGTGGGCCTGGACAATACCGGCTGAATGCGGCGGTCTCCTGATTTTTTTTTCGTCCGTTATAACCGCACTGTCCTGAGAATATATAGATTATATCTTATTAGACGTTTGGTTGGATAGTATCGCTGAGTACTTTTACGAGTTGTGCCGTATTTTGACGAGCCCTACGGGCTTGTCAAAATACAAACAACGAGTAAAAATACTCAGCGATGCTACACAACAAAACGTTTAATAAGAGATTTATTATCCAACACGCCAAATTGTTATTTCAGTACGGGCGAATTTCGCGGATATTTCTGGACTACAAATATCGCGTGATATTTGTACTCGTCTCGCGCGTTGTTTGTACTCTACGAAGCACAATTGGATAATAAATTCCAATATTTCCAGGTTCTCCCGAGTAAAGTAACAGAAATTACTAAATAAAGAGCAATAAAAATAAAAATTTTTTTACTGTGCTGCCATCGTCTGTCATTTTCCGGAAGTTAGTTAGCAGACTCTTAGTTCCCTATACCTCCAAAGACCTGTTAGCTTTGGTTTGCACCTTTAAACAGACAACGAAACGAGTCTAATTAGATAACTAATGAGAAAACGAAACGAGTATGTGTCGCTAACATCATCATCCATCAAGGATAAATGATGGATAACAAATTTCTGACTGCAGCAATAGGTCGCCTCGGTAACCAGATATAGGGCTGGCTATAACAAGGAAAAACTGACTAAATCTGCAGGGCCTACAACAAATTTTTCCATAAGCGGCTGCTAATGGTGTTATAGGCGTGTGAGTCTGGAACGGGTTTTTTAATGCGAAACCCTGACACGAAAGCCTACTTGCAGGCTAAACACAGGGTGGTAAAAGGTTTATAAGCGTACCACTGGTAATTAATAATTGAAACCCTTGTACAGATGCCTATTTATGAGGAATTACTTGAAGGGGGTATCGGGGTCTATTAGAAACCACAAAACCGCAAAAAAATTCGATCAAAACCGAAAACCGCATCCAAAACCGTCTAAACCGATAAATTTGTACATCTCAGTTGTCAAAATCCTAATCGATCTGATGCTGTGGTTACAAGTGGAGCAACATAGGCTTTGCAGCTATTCGAGATCAGCAGAGGCGTTTAACTGCTGCTCAGATCGAAGATAGAGAAACCGGTATACGAGTGCGCGGAACCCCAATATGAAAAACCGAAAAAGCACATCGGATACCAACTCCGGATACCAACTCCGAATACCTTTCAAAATTTTGACGAAAACCGAAAACCAAATGCTGAAAACGGAAAATGCGCAAAAACGCAATGAACAACAAAACCGAAAAACCGACGTTTTTTGGCACAAAACCGAAAAACCGATCTAAAAAATAGGCAAAACCGGAAAACCGCAAACCCCAATGCCCTCCCTTTACTTCCGCGATGGATTTTTACATAATCTGCTCTTGAGTTTTAAAAAAAAATCACAAATTATTACAGCGTCGATTGTGATCCAAGCAACTGGAACAACCCGCCTTGAAAACATTCTGTTCATTGTTCAGAATAACTCTAGCGGGACTCTAACGACAAACTATTTGATGCAACTGTGTTGTTACTTGGAAATTACAGATATTAATTTACTAGCAAACGAAAAACACACTTGTTTGGTATGAGAAGGATGGCAATATGCCAAAAAGTGTAATTTCGTAAGTTTGGGCTCCTAAAACACTGGGCGGCGTTTAGTTTAAACCCCGTCCGTCCGTTACGCCAGGTTACGTGACACTTTCTAAACCACCTCTGAAGTGGGACTGCGAGGAGGAAATCGAAAGAAAGTTTGTTTTGCGAAGTCCAAAAGCCTCGACTGTGTGACGTCCGTGTTTGCTTTTAACAAATCTAAGATCTAATGGGGGGTATATTGGGAGCGGAATAATTCTCACGAACCAGTCATCTGAAACAATAAGGTTTGAGTGATTGGTTGAATTACATTTATCCTGGAAATTTATGCACAGCGTAAGTGAACATCGCGTCTGACCTTCGTGATTAGCGACACATCGGTTGTACGACGATGGCGTCTACCGCCCATGGAAATGGAAATAAAGTACAAGATGATCCTGAAGGTAAGTACTCTTAAAATTCACGCATTTCTCCCAGACCCTTTCACGATTTTCTTTCCAGCATTCTCGTTGGAGCGTTGGTTTGTCATTTTATGGTTCAATGCTTACATATGTACAACAAGAAATTCTCGTTAGGTAAGTTTTTATACTGTTATCGAGTTAAGGTGGTCTTAAAGTATATAAGTGGTTCAATGTCACTCTCTTCTTATATTCTCTGAAAAACATTCTGATTCAGCAATGGTTACACTCGTTGCATGCACAAAAGCCTATTCAGCAAGATGAGAGCAACAGCAACTTGGGTAAACTTAAAAGCTTCTAAGGACGAAAATTGTACAATTTACTTTGCTTTAGGGAAATTCTTGTGGACCACATTGATTTAAATTCCGAAATTTAGCGGAAGAATTGGTAAAGCACTGCCTCACTATTAAATATTCACTGAATCATGGAAACGGAATGCATTTTTTTAGCAAAATGGTGTTTCTGTTATCAACGCATCAGCGATCATCAAGACTGGTGCTGAATTCAAGTATTTTCAGCAACAAATTGTTTACTTCCGATCAAGAGAAAACGCTTATCTCCTGATATAGTTCTGGTGCTGTTCTGTGGAGCTTTTCATAACCCGAAAACAATGAACAACCAACAGACCAAATTTAAATGTCGTCCTTGATACAGTTAATAGGCAGCAATTAATTTTGTCACATTACCATTCCCCAAGTAGAAGGCGCGCTTTAGGTGAAACTATTTTCGTATTTTCATTTATGTTTACTAGATCAATAATTGAATCTAATGATCATTGGTAATTTGTTTCTTATCTGCAGCCGAAAGCTTGAAACTTCTAGCTGACAAAAACGGTAATTATAAGTGTAATAATAAAAATAATAATTTGTTTTACATAGAGTTTGTAGCGAAAGTGTGGAAGAAGGGAAATGTGTGGGTGGCTGAGTAAGTCAGGTGATCTCTGTGTGTTCACGGCAAAAACATTCAAACTGGTTTCTCAATGTTAGTTAGAAAAGTCTTATCTCAATCTTGCGTGAGGGAAATGGAAATCTTGTGTCACGCAAAAAACTTAAAGAACGCTCGTAACGCCTGGTGATTTAAATTGCAAATACGTGTATATTGGATCATTGCTCTGGAAAGACTTGAATCAGTTGTCGGATCCGAAAACGTGACGAGAAAAAAAGCCAAGCGAAGAAAGCTGCTCAGTTTCTCATGAGATTTTGTTCCAAGTGGTATATAAATAATTTATATACATTTTGATTCGTAAAGTGTGACTTGGAAAAATGGCGGACGAAGAAGACGGTAAGCATTTGCAGTTGGTAGGCGGGGTTGCTTTAGTTCAAAGAGTCTTGGAAGAGTAATAGGCTTGTTACTGTTAATCTTCTGACTCAAAAGAAATGTACATTTCGGTTTTACTTAACGAATATTTATAGCAGACATGGCGTATCGTGCAAAGAGAATATGCAAATTACTTTTCATATCCAAACGCGTAGCTTTTAGCTACACGAAACATCGAAAGTTTTTACAAACGGTAGTCTTGTGTAAGTGAATTACAGCTGAACGAAAAAAATGTGTAAGGCGTCTGTGAATTTAACCCCGCCAGCTAAATTTGCCCTCTCGCTCAGCGAAAACGTTTTTATTTGTAGCGTTAAATTTAGAGCTTTAAATTTGTTCACTGCCATTTACTGTACCACAAATTTGCCACTACATAACTGCATCATTACCCCAGTGAGTGTTTATATTGAACAGGTCATAGTTTTTACTTAAACTAGTTCATGCATACTGTTGTTTTCAAGTCATTACGCCATGTTAGTTTGGTAATCGGTCACGTAATTTATTCAACATGTTTTGTCACATTTTATGGGTAATAATGTTGTCGTTATCCTGAGTTATATCCTCATATAAAGGAAAAATGTGCAGTTGAATTTTTTATCAGCAATACAGATTTTGATCTTTGAATTTGCCAATATAAAAATATATGAACGCCTCGCTAAGTCTTTTCAATAGTTTCTTGCGGGTGTCTTTGAGATGGCTTCTTAAGCAAATATTTTCATAACGTTAGCAATTAACCAAAACCGAGTTGCACCTCCTATTTGGAATATATATTATTTAAATGTAAAGCGTGGACAGAAGCACTGTATCTCTACTCTGCTGAGCAAAGGATAACTGTTATGTTGTTCAAACTTCCACTGAAAGCCAAAGCAAAATTTTGAATTTCAAAATCGGTCATTAGTTATGGTCACGAATGTATTTTCAGAGCCCTAAAGATAGATATTTGTAGTTTTCGCTTTTATGGAAATTTAAGCTAGTTTAGATTGACGATCTTCAAGATAATAAAAATTTGGTAACACCTGTACAGGATTCAGATAGGCTCTTTATGTTTTCATTTGTTATTTTCCATTTTTGTGATTTGGAGTTGGTTGTTGTTCAAAGCTTCCGTTCAGATCAGGCCCGTTATTGTGTGGGTTCTTGACGAAGGGAGTTTTCTTATAATAATGAAGTCTACATAATAATGGAGTGTGTGTCTATTGTGACTCTCAAGTGACTCAAAACACTGTCAAATGACCTTTCAAGTTATAATTCATAAACATAAATGACTTTTTTTTTTCAGTCTTAAACTGGGGCACTTTTTATGGTTTAATGATATATTTGAGACCTTAATGATATTATAATTTTTTGTCTGTGCCAATAATGCCATCTGGACGAGCTTCTGATAGTCACTGAGTTACATGTTTACCATGTCACTCCTCCTCCCCTTAATTAAATACACACATTTTTTTCTTTCTTGCTGATTTAATTCTACCATTTTCACTGCTACATTTAACTGAAATGAATGGCCATGATATCTGGAATGATGCATTGATTGTCAGTAAAATCCAGAAAATTAGAATTCTACTTGCTATCGGTGTCATCATAGATAGCCTGAGAAAAGCAGCCGTCCTTTCGCTCCCTTTGTTTCCCTTCGTTTCTTTTGCGGGGAAACGAAGGGAGCAAAAGGACAGCTGCTTTTCTCAGGCTACATCATAGACTTTGATTTATCTCACTTTCATTATTAGTGGGAATGGCAATGAGGTTTTAATATTTAGAATTAGTTGTCAAAACTATATGAAATCAATAAATGCAATTGTAATGAACAGATACTGAATATTTGATAATGTAAATACCATATTCTTTATCTTCTATAACTTTTTAATGTAAAGAAATCTTGTAAAGGATAATGCTTTATTTCACTTTTTTTAATAAATGGGAGTGGTAATGTTGTTTTAATATTTAGACCTATTTGTCAAAATCATGTGAAATCAGTAAATGTACTTGTAATGAACAGTTACTGAATATTTGGTAATGTAAATACTATATTCATTATCTTCCACTTGTAAAGACTATTGCCTTAATTTAATCCAACATTTTAAATCCATCTTTTACAGGAAAGAAAAACAAGGCTACATTCAAGGGACCCATCGCAGACAGGTATTTAGGGTGGTAATTATATGTAGTTGGACCTCTCTAATGTGGAAACTCAAGGGACAGATGGTAGTGTCCATGTAAGAAAGGTGTCCATTTTTCAGAAGTCACTTGAGGAATCACCATTGGTGCTCTTTTCAATTTGATGTGTCAAGTAACTGAGAAAAGCACACACACGCATCAAAGTTTATTATAGCTTACAGAGCAGGCGTAATTTTGGTGAGTGAATGCCCAGTATTTTCTGAGCAAAAGTTATGGCCATTTGTTAAGGATACTATAGACAATTCATTTAGCCTAAGTCAAATTTGATCTCTTTGTTACGGATTATTTTAGTTACGGATGTGGTTACATTGTTGTATATTTTCTATTGGTTTGTAATCAGATATTTTAGTGTCCCCACGTGCATTTTAAAGCTTAATGTTTAGCGTCCCTTTAGCCAGTGTGGGATTGTATTTTGCCTTGTCCATTTGTTTATTCGTTCGATTCGCTGTTTTGGTTCCTAACCTTTGGCACAAGCAGGACCGATATTTTACGATTGTGATCATGTATCGTCTATCTTGGTTTGTAGATCGCTATTCGTTGATCACCAATAAATCATCGTTAAATGTCAACCTTGGTTTTCTGTGGTTACTGGTACTTGAAGTACGAAACGACCTGTGAGATAGTCCTGTTTATACTTAGCGACACCCCTTGAAGTTTCGATCTCGTTTGTCGCAAGTGTCACACCATCATCTTTGATTTTAAAGGAAGCAGGAGGCTGGGGATAGAAAGAAATATGTATCACGGGGGTGGGCAACAGTGAAAAAATAAGAAAGGGGTGGGGGTGGGAGAGTGAAGTTCAGTCCTTTCCACCCCCTCCCTGCACTGTCAACTCTAAAAAAATGGCTGGTTGAATAGATGATTGCATTCCTCTTAATGTTAACTTGCCCTAATAAGACACCTGCACTGCAGGCTAAGTTTACTGAGACATTTTCCAAATTGAGAACAAGATGAACTAAAACATAGTGAAAAATAGGAATTAATGTCTTTCAGTAGTGTCAGGTGGAGCGAACTATAACTAACGTAAGAGTAAAAGTACAGTTTATTAAAATAAGGTTGCTGCTCAGTACCAGAAGTTTTTTAATTGGCTATTGCTAATGGCAGCATTTCCTTTGTAATTCTTAGCCTGGGCAGTAGATTAAGGGATGAGGTTTAAGTTCTCCATTTGGGAAATTGTAGTGCAATTACACAAATAAACATCTCCTAATCAGGGGGATGGATGGGAAAAGGTTTAGGGTTCTCTGGGGCTAAGATTTAGTGTCTGTTATTGTTATTGGACAGGGTCTGTATTACAGTATGGAGAAGGTTCCCTGCATGGTAGTTTTGAAAAGCACCATAAGAGAAATAGTTTTATTTATCAAGTCTAAAGTTCTTTATTCGCTATTTGTATTTGATATTTTCTGTAGGTCATGCACGGACATTCCCTGCTGTATTCTGTTTGTGGCATATATTGTTGGCATGGTTGTTGTGGGAATAATTGGTAAGAATAGGATGGAAGAGCTTTCAGTTTTACTGTTGGAGTTGTAAAGATTTTTCATCACATAACAGTGAAACTGTTAGGATTAGAATTAAAGCATTCATAACAATTAAAAGATTAGGTTACAAACTATCATAACTTACAATAATTAAATCATTTAGAATTTCTCTTTTTACCGTTGTTTTCCCTTAATCATGGGCTTGACTTTAATATAGGAAAAGTTTTCAAATTTTCAATTTTTCTCTTTGCATTTTTATTCTTTAAAGCTTTCAAAGAAGGAGATCCTGATAGACTTCTGTTACCACAAGATTCTCAAGGTATTTGACTGCTCAAGAAAATGAGATTTAAATTTTCATTTAGAATTGAAGTCATGGGTGGTGAATCAAATATAAAGTGTATTATTATGAGCACCTGTTGTCATCATTATCATCACTGTCAATGAAGCACTAGTCAACATGTAAAATTTTATAGCCTGATTCTTTAAGATTAACTTTTGCGCAAAGTATTATAATTTACAGTAGACTTAATATTCCTTTAGAGATTATTTAACATTGTGCATCATGGAATTACTCTTTTGCAGGAAACATTTGTGGAAAAGATAGCTATGTGTAAGTAAATGAATCAAATGTTTTGTGTACAGGGTGAGGGTGTGACTTATTACTAGTTCATGAGATGAGAATGTCTCAGAAATTCACCTTCGAACAATTCATTCCATTTGTCAGCTCTCGTATTTTCATTAAGGGAGATGGGCAACTGTGGAAGATATCTTTCCGTGAATTTGTGACTTCACAGAACAATCACCTTTCCTGTAAAGGTGCTCTGTTTCTGAAAATCAATAGAGTATGTTTTGAAACACTGAGTGATTTTTAAGGGTTATTTTGTTGCAGCACCATGTGGCAAGTCTTTAAAGGAGACCTGCATTACTTTTGTCTGCATTTTTTGTCCCCCCTCTCCTGCCTTGTTGATTTTTAATATAAAACAATGTTGTACCAGAATACACCACAGAAAGTGGAAGTATGTTATAAATGGAGACATGATAGTTGAGCTGAAGCCTCGACTTAAATCTTGTGAACAATTTTGTCATAAAAATTATCTCATGTGGTGTTCTGTTGCTAACCATTCCCTCAACAAATTTGCATTAATAGTTGACAGTCACTCAATACAACTTAGTATGAAAATAGGGGAAATTCAATGTTAAACACTGGCTAATGTAAATCACCTTTAATCTAGGTGCTTTGGTCAACAGTTATGTTCAGTGCACACCCTTCAATTTTTTTTTGTAACTCATACTTTTCTTCTATTTTCTCTTTTTAGGGATAAAAAATATCTGCTCTTCTTTGACATCAGTACTTGTGCCACAAAGGGTGGAGACTTTACCAAATTTGTTACAGTTCCTTCTTGTCCCACTCCACAGGTGCTTGTTGTACAACTTACTGTTCATTAGCCTTTAAGTAGCTTACAGGTGAAATATGTCTATCACGTCATGCCCGGATCACAAACTCGTGCCTGTCTTACCTCCTAAGAGAGAACACAGATATAATCTAAGATAGTCCAGGGCTTATGCCATGCCCCGTACACATACAAATCGTTTTAAGAACACTTTTATTCCAAGTATGTGTACATAATTTTTTTTTTTAGACTAGTTTGTACATATTCATATATAGAGTTTTTCGCATTTGTGGTTTTATTATAATTTCAATTGTATTTATTCCTAGTTCTAAGTAATTGTAACGCAATTCAGTCTACGGACTGCCATGTTCGATACTCTAATAAACTATCTATCTATCTATCTATGCCCCAGAAATCAAAATTTAAAGTACTTTTACATTGACATTTTTATATATCTTGTTTACAAATTGTAAATCTAAACATAATTCAGCTTGTGGCTCTAGTGTTTTAGAAGAAAGTATCTATCTATCTGGAAGCTCGTATAATTATAGAGTTAAGTTTAACTTCATGTTAAATGTGGCAATTATTTTTAAAGTAGTTTGAACTTTTTTTGTTTTGTTCCAAGAACAATATCATAGTCATTAAACAAGGAATGATACATTTTAAATTAACAAAATGAGCATGTTCATTCCTCTCGCTGAGTGGAAATCACTACATGTCAATTAAGTCTTAATTATTTCTTATTTTTTATTATCCTGTCTGTCTATGTAGGTTTGTGTTGAATCTTGTCCAGCAAATAATGAGCTAGGATATAGCCGGAAAGCTAGGGACATGGTCTGCAAAGAAGGAGTTGAGACTGTTACTGAGGTAATGTTACAAAAACATGGAAAATTATAAATTTATTAAGTTTTGCAATTCGTGATGTAACTTTTTATATTTAGAGACTAGTGAAAAAAGATCAAAAGGCATGTATCTTACAATTGCAAAATTAGACCAATGATTTTTTTTTTTTTTTTAATTTAGATGTAGATTATCATGAGTAATGACTTTTTTTGGGAAATATGAACTGCCTGGCTCCTATACTAGTAAGAACTAGTTAACCACATTTGAATATTGAGAGACCACTTTTGAATTATCTCATAGCTAATGGGATAAACTTTTCAAGTATTGTGCCCTGTGGCCACCCTTTCTCAAGGTGTGGATCAGACACTGGGTAACAGCCTCTATTGCTGATCAGTAATAAACAATAATATTGGTTTTGATGAGATAGAAAACTAACCAAGGGATGGCAGGATGACCTAGATCCTTGAGAGAAGATAATCATGATAAAGATCTTCCAGATATTGTGGTGTAATCATTATTATTAAAAAATGGATCATTGGATAATGCAATTCAAGACTTTTTATTGACTTAGCCATTATGGTATATGAGCCAATATACCATAATCTAATATCTGAGTGTACATTGTAACACCCAGTTTCTTCTTACAAAATAAAGTCGAGAAGATTTGTCTAATATCTTGGGGGCATTTTTTTTTTAATAAAACAATTATTCCACCGGTGTTTGTTGGATATGAGATGATTATAGCCAACTTGGCTATAATCACAACTCATTTTTCTGTTTGTGAAATTATCGCTCAGCCTCATTTTTAAATGTAAATTTTATTTATTGATTATGACATTATTTTGTCATTGAGGATAGGAATCTTCTGTGCTGTGTTTGATCACCTTCAATACAGGGGAAATTAAAATTTATCTGGATTGTTATAGAGCAACTCAAAAATAATCTTGAGTAAATTTTTGCAAGGTGCATGACATTCATGAAAATGAGGTGTATTTGGTGTCTGTTGTTTTGGTGTGGTAATAAAACTGGTCCTTAATTATCATAATTTTTACAGGGTAACAAACATCAGTTGGTCGTACAAGGAAAATGTGCACCATACTATTTGGCCTCGCAGCCTGGTTAGTTCATATATCTAGGATATTCCAGCAGGTCTTAAGTTGTGATAAGTTATGCATTCCAAAACACCTATCTTCCACAGGTCAATGGGGACTTCATTGAATATATAAATTTTGTATTCCATTTCCACATAGAACCCACTAAAATGTCTCTTGCACTCAGCATCTGGCTTCATTGCTCAGTTAGTGGCTGCACTATTTAACTGTTATGGGTGAAGGGATAAGTTTGAGTCCTACGTACCAAACCTTGAAGTTTCTTTAGGCTTGAATTCCACAATGACTTTTTCTTTAACTGCAATTGATTGTGAGAAATACCAGTAACTTATTAACTTTTACTCCTATGATCTCAATTAGCAATTCTCCTAACTTTCTGCTGTACAATTCTCATTGTGTTATTTCAGAGAATTTGGCGTTGAATCAACAAATCTTGTTATTGATATATTTTCTTTATTCTTGTTACCTGTCTACTTGATTTTATATTTGATATTGCAGGGAGAAATTCTGTCTTGGTCACTCATGAGAGTTGAAGGGCCATAGGTTGTCTTGTTCTACTTTGGTTAAAATTGGAAATTGGGGGAGCATCACTCCAGTGAGCTTTACTTCAAATACCTGTCCACTGATTTTTTGCGATGTTGCATCTTTTTATAGTTTTGTATCGATGCATACCAACCTTGGCAAATAACTTGCTTGTCAACAGCTCATTCCTAACAAATCTTGCTGGAAATAATATGACCAAGGCAGCCATTGAAGCTGGATTAGAGTGAGTGTACAATTTATGGCTGTGATTATTTTCCTTCTTATATTATAATAACAGTGCATTATTACCAGCATTTCTAGAACTTGTTATGTTGGTGATTTCTTCATAAATACCAATATTTAGGACTTCATTTATTTATGCACAAGAATTTAGTACTCTTCTAAGGTGATTCTACAGCTCTGTTCTCATCCACATATTAACTATAATGAGTAGTTTTGGAAAAGTGTATAGAAATGATCTAGAGCTGAATGATTTTATTTCAAATTCCACCTTTTTCACCCTTTGATTGGTCCTTTATCAGTTTCTAAAGGTCATGTTGATGACTGTAAACCTAACATGCATGTTAAGATGTACAAAATATGTTAATTCTTAGATGGTTGATTAGTTACTGTTTTCTTTATTTCTTTACTGTGTAGAGACTTAAGGTTAATAGTTACTTGTCTGATAACTTTGTTTTGCATAATTATCAATACTCTTGGATCCATCTATGGTTTTGATTTTTGACAACACATTTCAAATAATTTGTCCTGTCCTTCACTGAGCTTGGCTTCCTTTGTAACTCTCATTTTCCTCTTTTTTTCAGAGGCCTTCAATTTCTTTTGAATGCACAAAATTTTGGAATGTCGGTGTGTACATGTTTGTCATGTGAACATAGAATATTTAAGAATTAAGAAAGAATGAAAATAACACTTGGTGTGCCATGCATTTGGCTGTTTAACAATAATGGATACTGTCAGCTTTGTCCAGTATATGATTTTGTTTTGGGTTAGGCATAGATTGAGAGTCTATTCTCTTTTTTTACCATTATTTGTTTAGATATTTGAGGACATAAAAGCTGTATGGTACTGGCTTTTAATGTGAGTCACATTTCCAATGTATAATTTGTCATAAATTATGTTATTCCTTTTCCAATACCTCATGATAACTTGATTGCTAAATTATGCTGGATTATTGATCATAATCAGTTGGGATAAAAATAATGTCATCAGAATTGTTAAAAACATATAGTTTGGTTAGTTATTTAATGATGATATTTATTATAGTTAGCTTCAATTGATAAAAATGCCTGAAAAATATTTATCCAGGTAATAACATGGTTTTTTAGTGCAATTTGGTGTTAATAAATGCAAGTAAATCTTTTAAAGACAAAATTGCACAAGCTTGCAGGACAAGTGCTTTTCATGGTCTTTGAAAAATTTACAAGTGCCTATTTGCACCAAATTGCACCCAAAATCATTTTGTTATTGCTATTAATTTACATGAAAAAAAGCTTTGCGGAAAGTCAAGGCAGACAAAATTCTGATAGTGCATGCTATTTACAGTAATAACTTGCACTCGTGCTACAACTTTGCACTTCTGGTTCATGAAAAATGCACCTGTTTTCAGCTAATCAGATGTGCATAATTTAATCATGTCTATTATTTATCAGTTAATATGTTTTGCTTTCAGAGGCATGATACTGGTTTTAGTCCTTGCATTTATCTACATTCTCATCACAAGGTACTACTTGAGTCAGCTGATGATACCATATATCTGGAGTGTTAAATATTACAAGATTGGGCCCTGTTTAACAGGACTTAATCTTGTTGATCAGATGTGTAGGGAAAAAAACACTCTGACTAACAAATTAAACAGTTCATTCTTTTTAGATTCATTTTTGAACTAAAATGAATTAATTGTTCTATAAACTATTGTTCTTTAGTCTGGGTCAAGAACTTATCCAAAGAAACTAATATGAATATCTAAGGGCAGAAAAACTCAAAATTTCACATCTTCTTTTTGGCCATGAAAATATAAAGCGATTTGAAAATCAATAACACTAACTTGAACTTGAAGAATAGTTAAGACAAATTTTACCACTTTGGTGTCAAGTATAGCTTTTTCTGACCTGTAGCATTTTAAAGGTTTTGAAGATATTATTTTGATGTTTACAGATGGATAACAGGCCCTCTCATCTGGTGTAGCATCATTGCTGTCTTTGCCTTGATTATTTATGGTATATTTTTAAACTCAGATTGCTTTAATCTACCCAGAGTTTGTATTTATATGGTGTGACGTGTCATAAATGGAGATCTTTGTGCGTTGCATCACATTTTTGCAAGCTCCATGAGGGCAGGAAAATACAAGCAATGAGGAGAATGTCTGCTTGTATTACATGTTGAACCATCCAATAAGATGGTATCTTGTTTTAAAAAATACATCTAAAAACCTCATTTGAGTACAATGGTACAAAAGATGAAAAGAACACAGTCAAACAAAGCCATTTAAGTGTTCTATATGACTAACAAAGAAAACCTGATTTGCTCAAAAGTTTGCTGCTTAAAAAGTCAAGCTTTAGAGAAGGGATAAAATCAAAGTTTGGGTTTATGTGAGAAATTGTTGTTAACTGGAAAGGATTAAGCAAGCCAGGGTAAACCAATAAAAAAGAAGGAAGGAAATACCTAGTTGAGGATGGAGAGAATTAACATGGAGTGCAAATGATGAACATTGAAGAAAATTTAAGGGTGCAAATATTGAGAACAGCCTGCATGGCTTAGTAAACTTGTAAATGTCATTCTTAATTCTTATATTGTATTTATAAAGTCTATGTGGAGATTCCTAACTTAAGTGAAGATGGGGGGGGGGGGCATTTGTTAAACAATTTGGCAAACAGGGTGTGGCATAGAGGGAAGTGTTTTTTGGTCTTGTCATGAGCATGGGGCAAACAAAATAATTATTCTGAGTCCCCATGAGGGATGAAACCTCAGACCATTTTTGTGCTCTGCTGCTCTACCACTGAGCCACAGAGACTCTTTGATGAGCAAGTCCCTATACAAAGTTCAGATGTGGCACACACATAGCTACCTTATAATTCTTACTATAAGGATTTTGGTCTTTTGATGGTATTGTTTTTAATTTTTTTCCATTTAGGCATGTACTTTTGCTACAGCAAGTACAAGTTCTTAAAAGATTCTGGCACTAGTCAAGACTTTGAGCTAAAGTTTACCTTAAACTTGGACACCTACACTCAGTCAAAAGACACTTGGCTGGGCATTGGTAAGCAATTAGCCATCCTTTCTTTTCACTAAATCAATAAGCACCATAAGCTGGCAAGTCTGTAAGTATTGTTAATAACTGTCCTCTCATTGTTGGATTGTGAGTCATAGTATGATGTTGAAGGTAGCAGAAAGAGTGATTGAAGAATAGTGATTCAGGAGATAAACTTTTAAGTGATAATTGATTTGAGGGAGATAAGGATGACAGGCATTAAAATATCAAACTTTTCCCCTCTCTCGATCCTTACTTGGCTTGTCTTCCACCCTTGCAATTACTCCTCTCTTTGATTCTGTGAATGTTTTGATTTGATGTCAAGCTGTAACTTGCTTCCAGGTATTTTCTTGACTGTTCTGTTGGTTATCCTCTTGTTGATTGTTCTTGTCCTGTGTAAAAGAATCCGGATTGCTATTTCCATGATAAAGGAATCCAGCAAGTATGTTGAGTATTGAATCTGTATTTGATGGTCGGTTTTTACTTCCACACACAAAACCCTTTTTTGAAGTATAAAGTATTTCTTAGGTGTCCACCTTAAATTTGAAAAAATTAAAGTTATACCTATCTTGTTTTGGTAAAGATATAACTGTGTTTCATTTCGCTGCTGTTTGTGATTGTTTCCTCTATCCCTGTTACATCTACATTTATTTCAATGACCTGCAGGTGGGTTTAGAATGATGCAAAGTTCATACTGGGTCAAAGTTTATTATCCCCAGTGATTAATGAAAAGGTCAAGGGCAATAAATGCAGGCCATATGCAAAAACATTTTCTCAGTAGGAACCAAATCTTTTTGACAAAAATTACATTCAAATCAGGTATGCTTATTATTGAATTGATGTCTCTTGCCTAATATTTTGTGCAACAAATAGGGTTACGTTTGCTTTACGAGTGTGCATCTCCTGTAATTTCTTTGTTTTGACTTTTTATTTTAAGAGCTGTTTCAGCAATCAAGACGTCTTTGGTCTTTCCCATCATCCCATGGTTGCTCCAGCTTGCTCTGTTTGCCTGGTTTTTGGGTGTTAGTGTGTATCCTTCCCATATGAATGATAAGAAAGTAGTGGCTGATTAAATTCCAGCGTTTTAATTACAGTAATCAGGAAGGCCTTTGGTGTGTGTCTTTGGGGGTAAATTGCTTCACCTTAACTGGTGAGTTTAGAGTGCTGTGCGATTGCGTGTCATAGAAACAAACCCAAAGTAATTACAATGGCCGAGTACAAGAAAGGAACAAAGCCAATCAGAACTAAAAATATAAAAACAAGCACACCGCCTAACGCGCGGGAAGACGCCAACAACCAAATCGCGATTGGTGTTAGTTTTGCACCTGATTGGTTGTGAGAGTGGTGCAAGTTTTCTTGACCAACCAGAGAGCAATGGAAAGCAAGATTGAAAATTGCTCTATTTTACGACCCAGGGGTCTATTTCTCGAAAGTCCCGGTAACTTGATGGGCCCGTAAAGTTGTTCTTTTTTCATTCAAGATGGGGATTTCAAAAGTTTTGAAAATGATGAAATAAAACTATCAGCTAAAGAAACAAAAAGGACTGGTTTGGGTGCCAGAACCTGCTTTCCTATCCTTTAGATTTTGATTTTAAAACATAGTTACTGGCCCGTCGTAAAGTTACCGGGACTTTCGAGAAACGGGCCCCACGTGCACTGTGCAGTTAGCACGAATGCACAGCCAGCGCTACAGCCAGCGCTGCAGCCACTTACTAGTCAGCCACACTTTAGTATTATTTTAACCTGGTGTCACGGTGTGTTGCACCAAAGAACGAAGATTATTACCATTCCCCCCTCTTATCTTTATCGTAAATTTTATCACCTCAACAAGTTATTGTGTTTTCCTAACATTGGTTTTACTATAATGCACCTACACTAATAAACTTTCTGTCTCCAAACCTAGGTTGAATATTAGGTGACTTAAATTTCTACTTGATTCACTACATGTATACTGCTATACTTAAAAAGTTTTGAGTAGGGGATTCGTGTCATTCAGGAAGAGCATGCTATTAGAGCAGTTGGTGGTGTGATCCTTAAGTGATGTGTAGTTACTTGGTGACCAATGGAATACCGCAGTACAAGGTGATTGATGTACCCACAGGTGGTGATAAATACAACCTAACAAACGGGACTGACTGCGAACCAAAGGTAAGAAATGCTGTCAACGATTAAGATCAGTACTGACTAGTATGCAATCTAGCGCATGAGTTACTTGTAACTTCCATCACTTTAAAATATTGATTTCATGTCTCAATAATAAGTCTAAAATTTAGTGACGACGAGTTCATCGAAAAGCAGAAATGCCAAAAGTAATAGACGTTTTTCCCGTGTAAGAATACACAGTTCCTATTTCAGTTATTAGAGAGTTAAGCCACTAGGATATGGAGTATTGCTACTTCTCCTGGATGGATTGTTAGCCCACAGCAGATTACTTTGCAGTCTTTCCTCCGGTTTTCCTTTAGTCATCTTTACTGCAGGATAGAGGCACTGTGAAGGTGAACAACACATCACTCCTGAGCCAGGTTTCACATCAACCATTTGGGCCACAGCTTCTCCTACTATTTATTATTGTGGAATTAGTGTGTAGTTTCTGTGAAAAAATGTAGATACCTGGAAGTGAAGGATGTAACACAACGCACAAATCAGGGTAGAGTCACACTCTCCCAAAACACCGTCACTGAGTAAGCTTAAATTAAACTGATTTGCACCGCAAGACCTTGTTTCTGAATTAATTAACGAATCATTCCGGTTAAACTGGGCGAAACAGAAAGGAATTCGGTAGTGTATTTCTTATTTGTTTATTTTGGTTTTTCTCGTTTTTAGACTTTTGAAAAGGAGTATCCAAACACCAGTGCAAGTTGTGTTATGGCTGGATATAATGAAAATGTGTAAGTTCCATCACCGTGCCATCTTTGGTACGTCAGATCGCGACTAAGTAATTCCTGTTTATTTGTGTTTTGTGTCAAATGTGTACATTTGTTTAAATGTACATGTGTTTCTTTTGTGCATTGCGTCAGATTTGTACGTAATTGTGGTTTGCCGCATGGCTTTAAAATAATTTATCACCAATGCTTAGGTCACCGGCGCTGCAAGGATACAATAACTTACCATTTAATCGCACAGATCTGTGTCGTCATTTTTGTTCTGTATATAGTGGTTGGCTAGTTGCCGCAGAACTACCCAATGAGCGATCAAGAAATTCTATTCACATGTTAGTATACCGTATCCACTTGATGAAGGGCCGCCATCGATCAAGTGCTACGTCTTGCAATGCAGCGCGTGAGTAAAAATATCGGCGGAAAAAATAGATGTTAGTGAACCGCGCGGAACTCATGGAGTGAGGTGCACGAAAAGTAGCTAAAGTAGAATGAATGCCCGTACACTATTGCTATAGCTACCTAGTCTCTTAAAGCAACCAGTTAATTGTTTCTCTTTACAGACATCTGTTTCGTATGCAAGTTTTCCATTTCTTTGGCTGGCTGTGGATAATGAACTTTATCATTGCCCTTGGTCAGTGTGCACTGGCTGGTGCATTTGCTTCATGGTATTTTGCCTTCCACAAGCCGGATGTAAGTATATCGGCTGAAACGTTTTTATTTGTCTATATTTCTAATTAAGAAGGTGAATTAAAGGTGCAGGTTTATTATTGTGGTTTTCACTTAACTATAATTGTCTCATTAGTCTCCAGATCAGCTCGGTTCAGCCTCAGAGTTGAAATCGAAAATAATCCAATTACATGGCAGTGGGTCTGCTTTTCTTCGCTCTGTGATTGGTCCAGAAAACTCGCACCAGTTTCTCAACTAATCAGATGAAAAACTAAAACCAATCGCGACTTGGTCACCCGCGTTTTCCCGCCATTTTTTTACTTTGAGGTCTCCCTGGCTCCTAAAGTTATTTTCCATGCTGCTTCTGATTAGCCGTTGTGTGAAGTTTGGTTTTGGTTTTTACAATAATGAATAGAAACGCGCTCTAAACCATTTAAACCCTAAAATGTGTCCAATTATACCACACTCAGATTGCTATAGACTACTAACAGTTTAAGTCACGTTGTGGTGTTGCAGTTGAAACACTATTATTGTAGATTGAAACTGAACGGATCTGAGCCCAGATTAACAGATACTTGTCTTGGATAATTTATTGCAGTTCTTGAATTTTCAGACTTTGCATTGTTTTCCTTGTTTATAGGATATTCCTTCGCTCCCAATCCTTAAATCCTTCTGGCGCACCATAAGGTAATGTTCATGCTGCTTTTCCCAAGATAGAGTTCAATGTCATTTTAGGGAAGTGGGAGCTGGTGGAAGAAATTAAAGCATTGGAAGCCCTGACTGCTCCTTTATAGCCTCTTATCATCTCAGTAGCCTTGTCTTTTTCTGTAACTCTACAAATACATTCAAACAAAATTTTTGGGTTACCCCTTTCTTGACTTAGTTAAAAAAGGGCCCCCAAAAATGAAAAAAGAGGTCCCACAAGGTCCTCTTTGGCCAATTTCTAGAATTAACCCCGTTGTAATCTACATGTACAGCTGTAAGGCCTATATAATCAACATACCAGAGCAATAAAAGAGGAAAAAGTTTTTTAGTTTGGAATTGGACATGTAATTAGTCTCCATTTGCCGAATCATATGCACTTTTGTTCAGACGATATATACTATCCACCAAGCAAGAAATCTACAAGGCACCCTCTTCTTATCTTTTCTGGGAATTTCCTCAAGAAGCAAACTAAATTCAAACAATATTTTTGTTAGGTACCATACTGGATCGTTGGCTTTTGGAGCTGCAATCATTGCTATCGTCCAGTTCATCAGGGCTGTGTTAGAATACATTGATCGCAAACTTAAAGGTACGCAGATGATGTATCACCGTCCAATTTATTTTATTAGTCGTTGGCTTTCCTCACTCAGTTAGTGTAACCTTGCTCTGTGGCTAACTAGTGTGACTTGACCTTTTCTCAAATCTTAGAGTCTGGCCAGGACAACAAGATTGTTAAGTTCATTATGTGGTCAGTATACACTTGATTTTTAAGTTAATTTTCTTCAAACTCCAATGTCTTTATTTCTCTCGCTAAATTTTCTTCCTTTCTGGAGCAAAGCCTCATGGGCTTTTCTCGGGTACTTACTTAAATCATTCTTGTTTGGTTTTTTTGTTCAATGGTGTTTTCTTGATGTGGGAACGAAATTAAGAAAAGACCACCTATTTCTTTTTTGTTGTTGTTGTTGTTCTCTCTTCTTGTTTTTCATCAAATCCAGTGGTAAATTTCCGAAAGGAAATTTTTTGATGTAATGATTTTGTTTGTGCAGCTGTTGCAAGTGCTGTTTCTGGTGTTTGGAAAAGTGCCTCAAGTTCCTCAACAAGAATGCTTACATCATAGTATGTTGAATTACTTGTAGTCACTATCTTATTACATAAAATTACACTGAGAGATTCAAAGCCTGTGACTTAACTTTTTTTGACATTTATTAATGAGATTGCTTGGCACTTATTAAAGAGATTGCTTGAGACTGTTTGAATGAAAATAGGGACAAATGGAAAATAAACACAATGGTTTTAAAAGATAATTGATCAAGTCAAGATTAGACCGATATGCATACACTGTTTTATTACACGTTGTATTGTCTTATGTAGATTGCCATCAAAGGAAAGAATTTCTGTGGTGCTGCAAAGGAAGCCTTCATGCTCCTTTTGGAAAATGTTCTGAGGTAAGGAAGAAGACACCAACCATTAGGCCACCTCCAAGTTGTGGAGACCCTTCCCTTCAAAATAAGATAAAGTGCCGAACATGTCTTGTGAATATTAACTTCATTTCCACCAGGGTGAAAAGGATCATTTTTTTTTATCAAAGGCTTCACAATTTCCCTCGCTATGAAACAGAAACATAGGGTGCCTTGGAACTGTTTGTATTTTTTGATAGCGACTCAAGTGGGGTCAATTCAGTTGCAAATTCAACGTCATATGACGAATGCCACGTCTTTCCATCATGGTCATAGAAAAGATCTTATTTTTAAAAAACTGCTTGTTCAAAAGTTGTTAAAAGGGTAAAACTTATCTTGCTTATTCCTTCACTGTGCGCCCTCAAATTGCAAGTACTTACCTGTATACTAACAAAACATGTGAGTTTTAATAAGTTTCGAGATTTACTCTGATATAATTGTTTTTCGCTGCTTGACAAGGGGTGTCGCGTAACGTAATTTCGTGACAGATGTGTTTTCTAAGTCTCCCTAGAATGTTGACCACTCCATACACCTTCTGATTTTTGTGGTTCGCAGAACCGTTAGAATGTCTTAATGTGATAACTGATACTCTTTGCCAGGGTGGTAGCTGTTAACAGTGTAACGTCATTCCTTCTGTTCATGGGCAAGCTGTTTGTGGTTGGAATTGTTGGTGAGTCAGTTTTTCAGCCTGATTACCATAATTGTAATCATCCTCGAATAAATTGTCCAAGGCACTACATGATATCGATGACCCTTTTTAGAAAGGCAAGTTGCAGTCAGACTTAACTGAAATGCTGTTACTCTCAGTAAAACACTTTCTAGACAATGAAGCAGTTCTTTGTGCCAAGAAAATGGCGGTTGAATAGGGACACTAAAATTAAACGCGCGGCATTGTTAGTCCTAAATGCTTCGGTTCTATTGTGAAAGTGATACAAGATTACGTGACGGGAAGGAAAGAAAGAAATGTGACTAAAATGCGGTTCATTTACCTATCTTCGTTTTTCCATCATTTGCGCAAAAGCATCACGTGCACATTCAATTCCACTCTGTCGCAACAGAAAATCGTTGTCTTTCGTCCTAGCTCTGGTCCTAGTCAGTCGTTGTGCGCTGCAATAAGGAGTGATACACAATCAATAAAGAATCCATGATCACTTAATCTTGCACAAGCAATCCTACCTTCTGTTCTGGCCAGTGCGTTAGTTTTTCCCTTCGTAAGCTACTCCAAGCCGCCGATGTCGATGGAGCAGCGACTAGTTTTCCAACGTTCGCTTAAACCAGATAATTCCTTTCGGCAACAGGTTGCGTGCGACAAAGTTTTGCTGCGTCAACTAGCAACTTACAATGTTTATTATATTTTGTCATTTTTCAGCGGTCTGCAGTTTCTCTTGGTTTGATAAATTAAACAAAGATGATCCTGATACTCTACAGTTTGATGTCGTGCCAACCATTGTAAGTAGACCGCTAACTGCATTTGTCTTCCTCTGGATTGTGGATTTTGCAGTGAACGCTGCCGAGTACTATGCCTTTAGGACAAATCTTAAAAACTTCATAACTTACCGTAGCTATGGACTTCCTCTGACGTACTAACAAGAAATTTCTTCACCTGAATTTGAAACACCAAAATCCCATGGAAATTCCAGCCACTTCTTAACCATCACCTTGCTTTGAAAAATTCTTATTGCTTCTTCAATTTAATTTCAGATCATGGTGATTTTTGCGTATGCTGTAGCAATCTTGTTCTTTGATGTCTATGACATGGCAATTGACACCATATTCCTGTGCTTCTGTGAGTATTCTAGACTCTAGAGACCATGTTCCCTCGAAAACTTTACAGGAGACAGATTTTAAAGTGTAAATTGAAAGAGAAAAAGCATGATGAAACAAGAAAGATACAGGCGCCCGTTCGGACAGGAGAAGCCGGCGAGCAGACTTAAAGGATTGAGCCGAATAAAGTGAAAACAGTCGTCGCCAACTCACTTGGCGTTTTCCTTCATTCATTAAGACAAATCACAATTCCGAGAACAGTTTCGGAGAAATTGTGATTTTTCCTTGGTTTACGTCATCCACTGTTCCCAGATCGAATTTGGGTTTAGTTTGTCGTTATCTTGGTGTTTTTGTTGAGTTTGTGGACGAAAGCCGTAAAATCCCAGAGAAAAAAAAAAAAAAGACCAAGATCAAGGTATAAGTTTGAGCATAGTTAGTAGAGGGGGGAGTCCCTTTCTACTAACTATGGTTTGAGCATATACGACGCTCCAGAATTCAAACCCTTATCACAGAGCTCGTAACTAGTTTTCAATAACTGTCTCTTTTGATATTTAAGAAAACACTTTGCGCATGTTTTAAATCCAACGTAATTGATTTTAGTGGAGGACATGAAGATGAATGATGGCAGTGCCGAGAAGCCTTACTACATGAGTGATTCACTTAAAGAGATAATGGACCTGCAGAACCGCCCAGCACCGGACGGCAATGATGACGGTCGGAAGTGAGCCAATGGACTGGATCCGATAAAACTCTTCAATTCTCTGGATATTTCTTAGTTTCTTCAGTATTGCTCTATTAAAACAACAATCTGAATCTCTTTTCTAGATTTTGTATACAAAGCAAAGTTATCACTCATGCAATCCTGATTTAACAAACTAGTACTGTTAAGCCAATTATTGTTCAAGCAGTGAGTGTGACATGTCGTTTCGAACGACTCGGAGCCAAAACGCAGGGGATTTTTGCGTCAGACTCTAGTCTGATAGCATATGATATAATCATAGGTTAAGCTGTGGTTGGGAAACAGGGTTTTTTTTGCGTAGATAAAGTTTTCCTCCCCCCCCCCTACAATTATCGTAACTTAAGGTAGCTTTTGTATTGTAATCATACTAATGAATACAACCCAAACGTCAGAGTTGTAATGCAAAGCGTTCACACCTCTACTTTAGGCAGAATTTTTTTTCTAATTTATCACTCGTAAGCTGTGAATTTCGTATGTAGTTGCTTACGGGAAGGCATTTAAAAGTAACCATAATGACTTGCACCTTCGTACGAAAGTAAAGCACCGGCTTTTCATGTAATAGATAAAAATTCCTTCTCTGAGTATATTGCCATACTAATGCGACTCAAAAAGAAGTAATAAAAATGAAAAGCTCCTTTTGTTTGACGTGGTATGTTCGCATTCTTTCGCTGCTCCATTACTTTTTTTTACTTTAAGGATAACCTACCCATTAATTTTCTTGCGAATTTTTTTTACTAAACGTGTCGTGGGCAAAATCACCCTACAGTTATAGACAATAGCCTCCATTTGGCGCGAAAATATGCACAGATATTCGTCCGCGGACATTATATGATCCAAGATGCGGACAGTTTTGCAAGAGCGAAGCTCGAGGTGAATAATCGTGATAGAGTCAGAACCGTGATCAGTCCCTTCGAATATCAATTTTCCCTCTACACCGGCCGTAAGTAAAGAAGATGCGAAACACGAGAAAATTGCCATTCTCTGAAAACCGAAAGAGACCATTTGTTTCTATACTTCGTTGACGAAGGGATAGCTTTCTCCACTAACCTTTCTTCTTCGCCTGCATAAGGTTTCGGCTCTCTATACTAATAGACGACGCCAAATGCACAAAAACAATTCATAATGCATGTAAACGTGTTCTTCAGGTGAAGGGCAAAAAATGTTAACACTGCATAATGTATCACCGTTTAATTTGAAGAAACAGGTCACTATAATTTCTTAGCTATAGTGTTTCATTTGAGAAGACATCTCAAAAACTTGGGCTTCCTGCTTCATAACGGGTTCCAAACACCTCGAAACGAAAAAAAGAGCACTCGGTTTACGGCCTCCTTTCATCTGTTTCTCGGTGATTGGAACCCATAATGAAACACTCACCCTCGTACTTGACATGTTACTCGCTATTCGCCTCCCAACTAGCCAATCAGAGAGCGCGGAAAGTACTATTCACTTGGGATACTAACCTCGGAAAATCCCAAGTTTTGGCAGAGGCATATTCGATCACGTGACGCGTTTAGGCCAGTCGCACGCGAACCAAAATATCTGATGGATTATAATTAACAATTATTCCATGAGCGCGCGTTGGATATGAGATGATAGATAGTTGTTGGTAGCCTTGTTGGATATGAGTCATCTCACATCCAACAAGTGCGAGTGGAATAATTGTTTTATTAAAAAAAAAAACGCCCCCAAGATATTAGACAAATATTCTCGACTTTATTTTGTAAGAAGAAACCGGATGTTACAATGTACAGATATTAGATTATGGTATATCGACTGAGATACCATAATGGCTAAGCCAATAAAAAGTCTCGAATTACATTATCCAATGATCCAGTTTTTAATAATATGCAATAACCCCCGGCTGCGTCCATAGTCGTCCTCCGGTTATTACAAAGCCAGCGGAAAAAAGCCAGCTAACGAGTCTCGCTTTTTCATCTTTATCATTTTACATGGAAGAAAAACAGTTTCGTTTTGTGGATTCTAGAGTTAGCGATATTAAAAGGCTGGTAGCAAATACGAATCTGTGATTAGAAATTTAATAGGAGGGATACAAAATAAACCAGGACCTGCTATGTGGATTCCCAATTTGTTTTAATTCATTGAAACAGTATTGGAAAAAAGGATTGAAATTTTATTAGCAATCAGTTATGTACGGTGTTTAGCATGCAAGTACTTAGTAAATTTTCATTCTCAATAACGAACTGAATTTAAATGAACATTGTCATACACCATCCCACTGTAAATGTCATGATTCAGACGTCAAGAGTTTATCCATCTTAAAAGGAAGGAGTTGAGCCATTTCCCTGGAAACACCAATCTCCTGCTTGAATGCCGTGTCTGACACACCAGGGTGGCTGTCACAATATTTCACCAGATACTGGTAAATTTCCAAACTCCTCTTCAAATTATCAACCTTGAGATGTTTATCGAAACATATCAGCTTGGAGTAAAGCCGCGCAACATAAAAATGTGCCACAAGAGCCGGGCGCACAGTGTCCTCTGCAAATGTTTCAGGCAAAGCACCTTTATTCTTCATAGAGTCGATAAAACTCTTGAAAAACTTGATACTTTGGTTTATCAATGCGTTAATTTTTTTGACCGAATGTGCAGTTGGACGTCCGCCTGACTCGTCCACGATGGCTATTTTTAGATCAGCCATATCACTGTATGCTTCGGCAATTTCAAACATCAATTGTCGACAGACCAGAAGGTAATGCTGGGGATTCAACTCAATCAGAACTTCACTGAGCATATCTACTCGCCGTTTGTGCATCTTGCATCTCCTGTCAAAGTCTTCATCGAAGAATGACAGCAGTTTGTACAGCTGGCTCAAGTCCTGTATGATTTCCACGTGATTGGTAACATGACCGTCCAGCACATAGAATTGTTTGGAGATGTTGAGCCATTTTTGCCCCTCCAAAAACAGGACGCGTGCCTGTCAGAGATGAAAGATGACATGGAATTTCAAAATGACTATTATATGAGAGAAGATCAGTAGGATTAAACTACCTTTTTTGATTGTCCTACGGGTCTTTTTGTTGGACTAGTTCACCAAAATAGTAGCCTATTCCAGGAACTCAACTTATGAACACAACGTGCAATAAATGGGACAAAATGGAGACTTAAAGTCAAAAAAAGGATATAGGTTTGGAACAGGATCTGCTTTCTTGCTCTGCACTATGCACTCAGTTTACAAACTGAAGGCTGGGATCAAGCCAACATTAATGGCAGAGAAATACAGCTGAGGGAGGGAGGGAAGTAAAAAGTATGAGTAATTCTTTGAAAAATATCTCAGGATAGAGAGAATAGTTAAATGGAAAAACTGTTTACCTCATCATATGACTTTATTAAGTGGTCTGGTACTGACTGTTCTAAGGAAGTAACTTCAAGGGACTCAAATCTAAGGGGCTCTCTGGTGTCACCTTCTTCAGTGCTTTCTTCATTTCTGGCTCTATCATCTGAAGTCACTGGAAACAAAGAAATAAATGAGATAGATTTTCCATTGGCCATCATTTTACAATCATTAATTATTGTATGCAGCAAAACCTGTATGAGCAGACAAATGAATAAAGGGGGTAAGTTTCTAAAGAAACTGTGTTGCTGCATCAGTGGGGGTAACAAGGTAATTTGGTAATATTAACTAAGTTGAAATTGTAAATTGGCCACCTTAAAGAGTTAAAAAGCTGACGTTTTGAGCGTTAGCCCTTTGCCATTCGTTCTCACGAAGGGCTAATGCTCGAAACGTCAGCCTGGTAATTCTTTTATGATGGCCAATTTACAGTTTCAACTTAGTTGATATTACCAAATTACCTTGTATGAGCAGACACCACTCTCAGTGTCAAATGGTTCTTGTCATATTTACGGTACCATACACAACACTTCCAATGAGAAATTTTTGAATGGATGTTTAAGGAGTTGTACGGTAAGTTGAATTGCAAGTTTTTCCTTTAAGAGTGTGCTTTCTACTTTCTTGCTACTTGCTCATTCTTCTTTAGTAATTAAATTTTTCTTCTCTAGAAATGAAAGCAGTGATTGCAGAAAAAAACATTGACATGAAAACTAGAGGTTTAAGTGAAAAAAAATTGTCTTCAGCATTGACAAAAAAACCTTTTTGCTACAGTATTATGTAAGTTAGTTAAGAAATACAATGATTTTGATAATGACAGTGATATAAACTTAGTGAATTATTCACTGGAAGTTGTATTAAGGGAATTTCCTAAAGTAGACACTATAAGAATGGCATGGAGTAGGCTCACTGCCTGCTACAAGAGATAACTTTCTATTCATCACCACTTCACAGGGTTCGTATACCATAAGGAATTTACCCTACACCTTTACATTTATGGAATTCACTAAGTTACTGCAGCAAAAACAACTTTCCTAACCTTGCTCTGTTTTTTGTTCTTCATCATTCTGATCAGGACTGGTCAACTCTTGTACACACCGATCTCTTGATGTTCTCAACACATCCAAACAATATTTACTCCAACAACGAGAGATGTCAGCCTTCCTTTGAGGAATTCTCTCTTTTCTTTCACGTTCTTCTTGGCTGTCATTGTCACTCACAGCCTCCACTGTAGCAGTTTCTTCAGCTTCAGAAAAAACACAACTTGAACATGCTGTAGGGAGAAGTTCCTAATTAGCTAAATATATATGTAATCAATATCACACTAAGATGTTATGCATGACTTTGCGCATGCTTTCAAGAAGTATACCTATCATAAACTTTGATTAAGGGGAATTGGAACAAGGCTGTATATAGATCTATAGACCACTTTCATAAATGGCTGCCGGATTAATATTCTTTTGTTTAAATTTAAATTAGCCCTTCTGGCCTCATTCTCCAGTAACAAAATTCAAAAGAATACATTATCTCAAGCGAGGCCAGACGGGCTAATTCAAATTTAAACAAAAGAATATTAATCCGGTAGCCACTTATGAAAGTGGTCTATAAAACTACCATCATTCTGGTTCCTGCAAAGTGTTTTGCAGCATTTCTATTTCCTTCGGGTATTGGAAATAAAATCCATACATAGCATGTAGTAACATGAGGCAATATTTTGGGAGCTGGTGGATTTTTTAATTTTTGTCCATGTCTACAATTTTGATTTTTTTGCCATGTTTGACCAGTGGCTACAGCCAGAATCCCTAGCAGTTAATAAGCCCTTCCCCAATGGTATCTGCTCATTTCATGCCCAGTTGTTTCATACCCAAATGCAGTCAATTCGTACCCAAGTTTGAGTCAGTTCCTACCCAAACCACTAGTCAATTTTTGCCTGATTTTTACCCCTCCCAACTTACAATTACAGGGCTGCAAATAACAGCCAGTCAACGGACAAAAATTGTCCGTTCAAAATTGGGTACTGTCCGGACAAATCTTTGGGTGGCCACACCTCTTGTCCGGTCATCTACCGACTCGTTTAAAGAAATTTTAATTTTTAACTGTTTGGTAATCACAAGGGACAACAGTCATGTTTCCAAAAGAAAAAAAAAACGATTATAAAAGTAGACAAATTAGTGGTTGAGCAATTCCCGGCAGTCGCAAATTTCCACGATGTCATCAAGTCCAGTCACGACCGCAAATCATCATGTCTTCCATTATTTTATCTACTTTATTTATGTGTTCCCAGTCAGTAGAGGGTTTTAACTTTGGCTAGACACCATAATTTACTCTTAAATAAAGTGATTGATTGTTTGACTGATTGAATGATAGGAAAGCACCCTCACGAAGAATAATCTTGCTGCATTGAGAATACTCCAAGTAGCATTTGTTGAAAAGTGCAAAAAGCGAGCAAACGGCCCAAAACCTGGAGAATCCGACCACTCTTAAACTCTAACAAAAATTCACAATTGTAACTTTAAAAATAGGGCTCTGAGTTGTACTGAAAACAAAAAAAGGTCAACTTGATTTGTCTGCATGTAGATATTTTCTGTTATTAATAACCTATGAATTGCACGGTTCACTCAACATTTTTTTTATTATCCTTCCTGTTTTAGATGAAGGGAAACATATTTACACTCAAAATATTCTTATCTGTATTGCATTCAGAATGTACCAGAAAATGACATGATTGTATCTCAAGTGGCCAACCAGATGATTCAACACACGATCCCATTGTATTACATGTTACACAGAGTGTGTAAACACGAATGCAATAGGCCAATAACAGTATGCATATAACAGCATATTTTATTTAAAGTTCAGTAGTAGAACTGATGTGGTGATTTCCAAAGTGTATTATTTAATTATAAATGATTTTGCCAGATGTAAAGTAAAACGGACAATTGCGGTTGTGTCTACTCTTGCGTAACCGTTCCACATACTCAATGTGAGGGTGCTTCTGCAGTAAAGAGTAGTAAAATTATTAACTTGCAATTTTTCTTGCCAGACCGACTTGGATTCAGTTGTTTTTTAGTTGTAAAAGGATTACTGTGCAATCTTGGTTCACTATCGCAAGAATTCCAACTGTTAAAATTTGTCCGGCCAAAAAAGGGTAGTGTCAGGCATGTTTGACCGGACAACGTGACCGGCGACTGCTCTTTCGTTATTTGCAGCCTTGAATTACTAAAAATACCTCAAGCACATGAACAGATGTCAGGTGGTGGAAACCACAAGTTAGTATAGTCAAGTAAGTATTAAAGATACAGAAAAATTTCTGTGGTGTGTACTAGTAACCACATTGCATTGGGCAATGCAAGTGTGATATTTTAATCAATAAGTCTATCATTTATTCTTGTTACTTTTTCTAGGGATAACAGCTTGTGTAGGTGAGATATTTTTTCTCCCATTGCTATTGACAGTAATAAATTTGTTTGTTCTACCAAAAACTAAATATAGCATTATGTTAATTTAGAATGGAATAAAAATATAAATGTTTCTCGTAAAAATATTCTCCTTGTGACTCCCAGACCACCCAGTTTTAGTTCCCTGTCTTATGCTTGGCAATTTGAGTTTATCCACTGATAATAAATGTAACTTGGAAACACTTGATATTGCACTGGTTGATTGGACACCACATTAACAAAACTTCTCTATTGTAGGTAATATTGGTATCCACAATAAGAAACCGAACATGCTTAACATGGAAAACATACATTAATAGTTTGTGTACAAAACAACCCAGCTGGATATGACATGACCTTGCTGGGTATGAAGTAACCATAGGTTCAACCCCTTTTAAGGACGTTGACCTCAGAGTAGAGACCTTGTGATGGTTTCTGTGCTAAGTGATGAGTTTGTCATGCATTTCCATTTGATCATTTTGGCCTTTTTCTCAAATTCACTGCTGATTTCCACAGTTTTATTCTTTACACAAAGGATGAGCAGACATTATTCTTCTTCTTGAAAGAAGAAAGTAAAATCATTAAGAAAATCTTTAAGAAAACCTATTTTGGCCAAAACTGTACCTCAAACAAAACCTCACAGTTATCTTAAATGCAAAGTAGGACATATCATTAGGGACAGGAGCATAAAGTAGAGAACAATACATGGGCATTTGAAGATATGGAATTTCTCTTTGAGCTGAACACGAGAAGAGAAATTCCATATCTACAAGCAACCATGACTTGTATTATTTTGTTTATTATATGAACACAATCAAGGCCTTTATTGACAAGAAAATTCGACAAGAGGCCTTGAATTGAGAATGGTGAACACTTTGAAAAGTGAGTGAAATGTCAGCAGCTGATTGCAATATCAAACACAAACTTACGCATAATTTCACGCATATGCAGTTATAGCTTCTCTCAGGATTGAAAATCCTTATTTAACACCCCAGTTTAGAAAATAAAAACTAAGAATACCTACCCAGACAATGTCTTGCCAACATATAGTTTTCTTGTGTAATGTAGTACTGAGAGAGTGTCGCACAGTTAACAGCCCAATCAACTGGGTCATACCATTTTGTCTCCAGTTGGCGATGCAGAGTTGTGTGACAATACATTGCTCCTTTTCTAGAATGCCCCAAAGCTGCATTGACTTGTGCTAAGTAATACAAGGTATGAGTGAAAGTTGCACTAAAAGCCCTTTCTCGTTCAACATCTGAGAGGAAGTTGTCTTCTGGATAAAAAAGCCTACAAAAAATAGATTATGACAACACTATGTCTTCTGCACACTATATAGGACCTACTGGAATGTGCTGTTAAAGATAAATTTGTTAAAAAATATACACAACATAGAGGGTGGCAAAGAGTTGTATGTGATCCATGATTAACACCAAAATTAATATGAGACACATTGATTTCACAGAAAGGCGAGCAAGGTTCTTGAATTTAAGAACCAGTGTGAGGCATGATTTGCCTCCTGAAATATGTGACCTGTGAATTTTTTCTTTCATCACATGATCTTCTCAAGATTTCCCTGAAACTTTGCCCACAGGAAGAGGCATTTGAATTTTTCGCTTTTAAATTAGTGATTTTTAAAAGGCTGTTAAAGTGTATGTGACACCTAGATTTTTCTAAAATTTGGGCATGAAATGGCAACCCTCAATGTACTACCCTGAACAACTCCAATAAAAAGATTGAAGAACTTTTGTTATGGTAACTACCTGCAAATTGCTCATGAAAAAATTCAGGTTTTAATTCTGGAATCAAATAAATCATGGCAGCCTCGCTGTTTTTCCTCAGTTACCTCAGGTACACTGATACCATTGAAGTATACCTCTCTATTTTTGTTTTCGTTTTTTTTTATCATCGAAATTTTCACAAGACCAAACCTGACTTCCTAATATACCAATATGTAATAACCCTTTTCTATAAAAAAGATTAGACCTTTCAGCTGAGTGATAGAGGAATTAATAACCACCTTAATAATAAAACGAGTCCCTTTTTCAACTTACTCATGGATGTCATAAGGACAGCAGCTTCCCTTTTCTTTTGTGTAACTATGGTACAACCTCTCTGCATCCTGCAGAAATCCCAATGCTTTTTCGGAGTCACCTCTTTTGGACCAGAGAATTCCCAGCTCGTTCAAAGCATGCAAGTATATCGAAGAATTTCTTTGGTCCAGGCGATATTCTACGAGAGTATTGATGCAACTTTTAATGAGTTCCTCACCCGTGCTCAGCTCTTCAGTTTCAATGTAGTTCTGTCCAATCTGGTAATCAAGAGCCGCCGTTAGGATCTTCGCTTTTTCGCTGGGGATTTGGTCGTCTAAGAATGGTACCAATTCAGCTTTCAAATCTGACAAGATTTTTCTGGCTTTATACTTTGACTTAAAAGGATCAGTTTCAGGATCTTCGCGTGATTCTTCCTCTGCTAGGCTTCTAGCTTCTTTATACTTTTCGTATCCTTTCTTTCTTAGCCAGTTGTTGATTTCTTCTAGTCTTTCTTCAAAGCCTATTTCAATCTGCTCCAACTCGTCCGCCATCTTGCCGTTTCTGCCCTGGAATTAGCTACAGGGGTAGGCAGCGTAGGTGTGCTGCTTGTTCTCAAAAGCTACAGAACTAGCAACTCTTCCTATATGGATGGGAGAATAAAGAAAACACCTGAATTAAAGTAAAGAGTTAACTTCAAATTCTCGATTTTTGTTCAAACTTGAAAAAAAAAATTGCATTTAGTTCATTATTCTCCACCCTCCCCTCCCACTACTTTTCAGTCCATTCTCGTTGGGTGCTAGTGTTTGGTCACCAGTGCTTCATGTTTGGTTTACCCAACTGTCGACATGGCTGAACTACCGGATTGCATGAAAGTTCTAATCAAGGAAGAGGAGAAACCATCGTATATGTACAAAGAAATTCCTGTCCCACAACCAGGAAACGGCGAATTGCTCGTGAAAGTTCTTAAAGTCTCTATATGTGGTTCTGATAACATATTGTACCAGTGGGGCGAAGGTGAAAACTCAATGAATCTGTACATGTAATTCGCATATTTTCATTGTTTATTCAATAGATAACATCGAAATGTGGGTCAGGATGCGCCCCTTTCACCCTGTTTCATGTCAACATTACAATATATTACAAGTCTAGAGAGCAATTTTTGTAAAATCTCTTTGTGTGACACTTGTAGGGGAAGGGTAAGACCGGGTCTGGGTTAGAAGACGGAGTTCCGTTTTTCATGTGTTAAAATACCTCCAGGCCTTATTCTTTTACTGAATAGTTTGTTTTAACATTTTTTACCTTTTTTAGGAAACTAGCAAATTGTGTGGTTGCCTAATGCCATCTACAGTTTCTTGTTCATTCCATTTCTTTGGAAGTTGCATTTACCAACTGAGATGTCTTATTCCTTTAAAATTGCCTCATCTCTTTCAATAATTGTAACACATCATGACTGATCACTGTTCTTGCTGCCAACAATCAGTTTTTCTTTTTAGTCTAATTTGTTCACGTGTTATCTATTCATAGCTGCAAAGGCAATAGCCACATTACCTTTCATTCCTGGCCATGAGTGTGTTGGAGAGGTAATAGATGTCGTGTTCTATTTTACAACTTATTATTAATTTCCTTTCCTTAATGAATTATTTTGTCTCTAGGTTGTGAAGGTTGGTCCTGAATGTGATGAAAAATATTTCATTGGGCAGCGAATTTGTTGCGAAAATCACTTTTATTGTGGAAAGTGCTATCAGTGTTCACATGGTAGGAGTAAGCAAGGATATTTTGTTATCACATAAAACTCGTCAAAATGTGCAAAAATGGTTCAAGGGAGGTGTGATTTCAACAATAAGTGACAAATCATTACTCAACCAATGGATTTACAGATTGTGTTATTTGACCCACTAGACTTACGCCACATTTGCCAGAACTTGAATCAGTTTGGCCATGGAAGAGGAACAATCTATGGAGGTAATGAAATTGACAAACATTATAGAATTTTTCATCAGTGGTCAAATTGATGTTTTTTATCAGACCTACTGTAAGGCAAAGTTATCTCTACTGCCAAAGCAATTGTCTTCCTAATCATTTAGTCACCTTTTGATAAACACAGTGAGATTACAGAATTGTCCTTCTATAGGATGTGCCCAGTATACCATTATTCCAGCGCAATACTGCTACCAGTTGAAAACAAACCTGGATGTGGACAGGGCCTGCCTTTTGGAACGTGAGTAAGCCTTTGTTTATAAGCAAGATGAAATTCACTAATAATTTGTTCAATAGTTTGCCTTGAAATCATTTATTTTTTATGGATTACTGATAGCATTTGGTGTGGCACATCAAGCAATGGAAGAAGTTTGTCCTGGAGGAGACACTGTACTGATTCAAGGTTAACAGTTGATAGTGGTGTATGTTAGTTATGTGTTTGAAGCAGATTTTTTTTTCTGTTAAGTTGGTTTCTATATAGAATCTGAAGGTTGTCCCCTCTTGGTGCTTAAAATGATTATGGAATCTTGTGGTCAGATAACCATCTGATATAAACTGATAGCATTATCTAATGACACTGTTATGGAAAAACTCTGAGATATAATATGTTGACTTGCCACTGGTTTTGGAGAGTGAATAACATGCATATTTTAAAATGTGCTCTTGCCTGATTTTAATATGTTGAACCTCATCATAAAGCAATGGACTCCAATCTATCCAAGGTTAGGTTCATGGGATTAAACTGTAAAATTTCTGGGTTTCATTCCTTTGAAGGTCCTTTGTTGTGTTTTGTACAAGGCTGCTTTGCCTTTTACAAAGTATACAATAATTGCATTAGAGAAGCTAAGTCTTGTTTATGTGTGAACCAGTGTATCTGTACATGTGGGTTGTTATCCATGCAGTGCCAATAGTCATTGTAAACTGTTGTTTGTATTGACATAATTTCTGCTTCAGGGTGTGGTCCTATTGGCTTAATATCAGCTGGGATTGCCAAGTGCATGGGTGCTGTCAAAATGTATGTATTATTTTTTGACATGTTTATATCTAATGAAACAATCCTATGTAAGTTTAACAGAGCTCGAATTTAATTTTTGGAGCACTAACCCTTCGTGTTAGTAGACATCTTCTCTACTAACCAAATTATAAAATTTGGTATCCAAGCTTACAAGTTACGATATCTCAAATATTCAACATTTTGACAATAACAACTAGGACAAATTAAAGAGTAGCTGAAATTGCATGTTGACCTTAAAAATGTTGACAATTATGCACTTATTTTATTTCCCTCTCGTTTACCATGATTAGTCAAGAACAGTACATCTACAGCACATTCTCTAAAACAAGTTTAAGTTGATTTAACAACTTGAGTATTCTAAGTATTCCTCTGAGAGTTGGGTCTACATGCTCTTTGTCCCAAAATCCACCAATGTTTAGATATGTTAGAAAATTTTACTAACCATGTCGGGTTAGTTAGACACATTTTTAGTAACCAAACGTTGAAAATTACTAACCATTGGTTAATGGGTTACCGTTAATTTCGAGCCCTGTTTAAGAAATGAATATAAAGCGATCTTCACAGTTATGAACACTACTTGAGCAGAAGTGAAAATAAAAATAATATTGTGAATAACGTTCATAACTGCAAAGATTGC
Organism: Stylophora pistillata; assembly: GCF_964205215.1. Lineage (NCBI taxonomy): Eukaryota > Metazoa > Cnidaria > Anthozoa > Scleractinia > Pocilloporidae > Stylophora > Stylophora pistillata. The sequence continues at coordinate 15,218,740 of NC_142522.1, read as the reverse complement.
TCTATATTCAGAATCCTACACAAGTTATCTATTTACAGTAGCAGTGGTCTTAACACAACCTGAAGATTCAAAATTCATCTGACTTAATCCCATCATGTACCGGTCAATTTGAATGAGTAGCTAAAGAGGCCCTTTCAAGATTTTGCCTCCATTCATGGCTCAGAAATACCTCCACAGCTAATGTGCAAGAGATGACCCATTCTGTCAGCCCTCTGTCCAGAGTGCTTTGACAAACCCTATCTCTTAACAATGAACCCTGGGCTAATTTAACAAATTTTTTGTAGCTGGGGCTTGCAGTTCAAATATGGGACTATATTATAAGATACCCATGAAGTGTGATTTACTAACTTTTTAACCCTTCACACTTTAATATTAGTACCGATGTTTTCCATATTCTTCGCTGTACATTTTCTTTTGTACTGACAAGGAGAAGTTGTGTTGCAATCCAAGCTTCTCAAGTTGGCAATCCTTGCCTTTATTCTCATAATCTTAATCCTTTCACTCACGAGATCTTATTAGTAATTCTCTTTAGTGTCTGCCATGCAATTCTTATGTTGTTAGTTTGGAGAATTTGGTATAGGATCAACTGATAATCCCCTGAATTTCTTTTTTCCCAATTCTCATCACTTGTGTGCTTGATATTGTATTGATATTGTAAGGAGATATTGTCTTGGTCACTTATGGGAGTGAAAGGGTTAATGAATGATTCAGTTGTTATGCTGAGAGGAGAATTTAGATGCTGGTCACTCTTTGGGTTAACAGGTTAACGATCTCTTTATTTTTCAGCATTGCCACAGATATTGTAGAAGAAAGACTTCAAAAAGCAAAGCAAATGGGTGCAGATGTGCTAGTAAATGGGAAGACAGAAAATCTCAAAGATATCGGTTTGTCTTTTTTTTTTTAATGTCAAAATAGAGTTGCAGGAGGGACAGGGAGTGGTATAACCCAAGATAGGGACCCTTTGTTAAATGCCCAGAGTACAAACCGTTGAAAAGACCTCTTCCAATTAAAATGCACTGACGTCATAAAAGCAGACCTAGAAATTGATTTTGTTGAGAACGTAATGAGCAAAAATCGGAAAAACTGCAACTATAGCGACTCGCAAAGTTCTCATATAAAATCACGAAAACAAAGTGCACTCGCTGTCATGGGGTTTTCTGTACTTGTTGCTTTGAGCAACGCAGTGGAGTCATAGACCACTTTCATAAATGGCTGCCGGATTAATATTCTTTTGTTTAAATTTAAATTAGCCCTTCTGGCCTCGTGGCCATTTATGAAAGTGGTCTATGAGCTCTCCTTCTCAGCTGTTGTTGGGATGTCACGTAACGCTCAGCCCGAGAGAGGAGCTACAAAAGAGGCTAAAGTCCTCTTTCTGCCTGGTCACCCCTCGTCAATGTTGGTACATAACAGGAAATAGGAGCGGCTCAAGAAAAAACGCAACATTAACGAGGGTTGTAGGTCAATGCCATCCAGCTTATAGGTCAAAAGATCAAAAGTTTCGAGTCGGAAAAGAAAGAAGCTCTTAAGGAGCAGCACTGTCACTCAATTTAAGGTCGTGGATCATTTAGGACTTTTCGTAATATGAAATAGGTTTGACAGTTTCATTTGGATTCCAGGGTTCGTATTGGTCATGGAAAACTTGGAAAATTAGGGTCATCCAAAGTCATGTAAAATGACTAAATATATATTTTTTGAAATAGATTGATCGTTTTCGCATTGTCATGACCGACCAACTTTTCATGTAGGGCGCTTATGTAGGGTGCTCGTGTAGGGCGCGGAAAACATGAACAAGACCTTTGAACAAGATGACCATCGTGATTCGAAAGAGCACGAACCCTGCATTCGTTTCCAACTTAGTTAAGGTATCTGCACTCCATTCTAGCACCCTGGTAAAGTACTCCCACCCAAAAATATTGTTTAATTTAGTTTAATTTTTTCATAAAATTGTGGTTTCCTTATTGGTTTTATTTGTTACTACTAGAACAAGTGTCTAAAGTAACCCGGGCTTGCATTGGTTTTGCTTTTCACTGCTGATTGGTCCCATGTTTTAGGTGGTTTGCTTGTTTTTACTTTGAGTTCTCTTTGGCTCTCCGGGGCATTTTCCTTTCTTTTGATTTTCCGTTCTAATTACTTTGGTTTGGTTTTACGACACTCAATCAAAAAGAGTTTTTGCTGGTAATGTAGTTTTAATCAATGTTGTTGTTCCCTTTCCCTCTAGTTATGAGAGAAACTTCAGGTGATGGAATTGGTTGCCTTGTTGAGTGTTCGGGAGCAGCGCCATTAGTAAACAGCTGTTTCTCCCTGTTGAGGTAAAGATTTCGTTTAACTGCATACTTACTTCTGTGATCTCGCAAGATTGCTTTCTTCACTGGCAAATAATAAGTGGTGTTATGCTGCCGACAATACTTTCGAGTCTGCACTAACTAAATTCCCTCAGTTACCGAAAACTTCCCGCAGGCACAAATTCCACTGGCTCATAAGCTCCTCACTGTCTATCCGGCTAAGAACATCAGTGACACGCTTGGCTGCGCGTCCGTGTGCCACTTTTGGTTCTCACCACATTTTGACGTCATCTCTGATCTATTGCTAAACAAACGTACGGCAAAATGGAATCCATTTGATAAATAGAAAATGAGTAGCGCAGCCAATCAGATTGCAGCATTTGTGACAGAACGCAAATGGATTTATGTTAACAACATGAAGTGTTTCGTTGCAGAAAAGGAGGAAGGGTTGTTCTTGTGGGACTTCTTAAGGTAAAAATTTTTGGTTTTTTGTATCTTTTCCGTGGAATCTCGAAAAGTTTTTTCCAAGCCTTGGTAGTTCTAGTTTAGCGCAGTTCTGCTCTGGCCCCGGTTGTTGGAAGGATGGATAACGCTATACACTGGATAAATCTCTATCCGGTGGATACCGCTGTACGTTTTGGTAACACTTATCCGCTGGAAGGATGGATAACACTATACACTAGATAAATCTCTATCCGGTGGATACCGCTGTACGTTTTGGTAACACTTTTCCGCTGAAAGGCTGGATAACGCTATACACTGGATAAATCTCTATCCAGTGGATAGCGCTGTACGTTTTGGTAACACTTATCCGCTGGATAGCGATTTATCCGTTGGATAGCGTTATCCGGCCTTTGAACAACCGGAGCCTGATGTTTTTATTTGAAACAGTTTTCTTAGCCTTAGGCTAGTTCGTTAGCCCTCTGTTAAACTTTCCAGAGTTTATTCAAGGTTCTTCTTTTAAATGCTTTTCAGCAACCTCTTCATGTAGAAAACTTTCTGCAAGATATTTTATTCAAGTCTCTGACATTAAAAACAATTCATGGAAGGAAGATTTTCAGCACTTGGGAAAAATCAGAAGAGTTGCTGTTTAACAACAAGTATGAATTAGTAGAATTCTTTCTCTCTATAACGTACCTTTGAGCTCCTAACCCCAATAACAACTTAGTAACCGTAGTTATATTCCAGATAATTTGTTTTTATCGACTGAGTCAATTATGTAAATTGGCCACCGTAAGGAGTTTCTGAAGCTTTTCGGCCGTTAGCCCTTCGCTAGAACGCATATTCAATGCTGTCGAGGGCCGTAAGGGTAAAAAACATAAACGTAGCCTCGACGGGCAACGTAACGTGACAAACAGGAGCTGGCGGTTTTCAGCGGCAGTGCTAATCTTGTGTCAGTTCAATGCCATTGACGTTGGGTGACGCCAACCATGCTAACCACGTTTCTATTCTCTCATTAAATGGATCACAGATGTCAATATTAGAGCACAGTATGTACCTTCCCTCCCCTCCCCCCAACCCAGCAACAGTCAATTAATAACAACTTAGGGTTAATGTAGAGCTAGGGGAGGGGTAGGTGCGCCGTTGCTCAGGTACTTCTAACGTTGATCCGAACCAACGAGGACTCCTACGGTTGAAGTTCATTCATTCATTCATTCATTCATTCATTTTATTTGCTATTACCAGAAAAAAATTAACTGAATACAAAATTTACGATACATCAAAGATAAAAAGAACTATTCTAACTAAATTAATTTCAAAATCAAAGGAACTGACGAGGTAACAGCAAGGAAGCCTATTTGAAGCCGGGGGCTTATAAAGTTTGGGCTTCCTTAAACTATAGGATAAACCATACAAATCAAAGGTGCTGAATGAAAATTTAGATTAAGTTAAAAAAAAAAAGAAAAGGTGTTTAGCTTGACAAAGAATATATTTAACTAAGAAAGAAGAATTTTTTTAAGCCTTTTGCCAAACAAGCTGATGCTTTCAGAGTATATAATTTCCCGACTTAGTGTGTTAAAAAACTTAGGACCTTGAAACCGAATTGAAAATTTTCGAAAATTAGTTCGACAATGAGGTATGCAGAAAAAGCTGGAATTTCTTGTATTATAAGAGTGTATCTGGCTAGCAAGAGTGAACATATCTTGAAAATAATTAGGAAGTAAGCCTCTTTAAACAGATACATAAATTTACCTATTTGGTTGAAATAGATGTCCCAGAATTTTAAGATCCATGTTCTTTCAAAAGAACATCGGTATGTGAATCAAAGGAAACTTTAGATATGATTCTGATTATCTTCTTTTGCAAAATAATAATACGATTTGAATTAGACTGATATGTCGATCCCCACACTGAAACACAATAAGTTAAGTAAGGGTAAACTAAACTTTAATATAAGGAGCGCAAGGAAGTTTTGGAAAGGCAGAAACCGGACTTGTAAAGTATGTTCCGTAATTTTGTAAACATCCGAATTGATCTGAGCTTGTTTCTTTGCAGGGTTGATGTAACTCCGGTCATTACTCATGAGGTACCAATGAGCCAATTTGAAAAAGTAAGACGAATTGCCACTCTTTGAATTTCTTCCTTATACGTGACGTTATCTAAATACTTGTTAGCTCCCACTGGTAATAAGTTTTATTGGTTGTTTCAAGGTTTTATCTTCTTGTCAAGGGTGGCACAGAAATGATTTTTTAGACTATGCGGGTGAGTTACGGATTGATTGAATAACTGGCTGTTTAGAGCAGTTTTCAGTTGAGTTTCGAGGAACAAAACCAAATTGATCACAACAAAGTCGACATCATTGTAAGTCATTGAGAACTCGCAGTAAAACAGGCAAACTGGATGGAACGCGGGAAAACGCAAGTGACCAAAACACGATTGGTTTAGGTTTTCAATCTGGCGGGGTGGCAGAGTTTTCTGGACCAATCACAGAGCGAAGTTCAAGAAAACGAAAGCAATCACAGATTACTTTCGACACAATTGAAAACTGCTTATATAACTTGGTGTCTTACCCTTTGTGTGATTCCCCATCCCTTCTGCTCTTAATGATGTGTTAAATCTATTTCAAATGAGAAAAGGACTGATTGACTGGTTAACTGATGGCCGATCGTTTGACTGATCGCCTTGCAGTCTCACAGATTAAAGGACTTACTGGACCTGTTGAAATGCTTGTTGTTTCCAACTAGCACTGGCATACTTTAATCCACACAATTTCAGTATACACGACACAGAACCATTCCTTGTGAGCGAGTCAGGGTGATTCTGATCTGTTAACTGTTACATTGCAGGCTTTTGACTTGCTCAAATCTGGGAAAGGATGTAAGATTATGGTTAATCCACACGCCTAAAGAACTGGAAAGGCAAATGTTGAATTACCGTTCATAAATCATAGGTATATAAAAAACCAGGAAAAATTTACTGCTGCTCGACGTTTCGGAATCATCATGACTCCATTATCAGGAGTCTAGTTAACTAGCATGCAACTAAGGAAAGGTACAAGATAAGCATAAATTACAATAAACGGCCTAAACAAACACCTTGGCGCGGATGGAATCTGTTTGCACGTTCAGTGTTGGTTTACGCATGGGAATGTATTACATTTCTTTAACGAGGCAATCAAATTTGCCCCTACATTTCGTGATGATGTGAAATTGCTCAATGAAGCGTTCAGGCATTTCACCATTGTGTTGGAGGTTATAATGTTTGTAAATCGAAGATGACTTTCTAGTGTGCCCTTTTACGCGCTCGTGTAAGTGACCACGTGTATAACCCACATACCCTGCATCACACAGGTTACATTGAAATTCATAGACGAGACGTTGTAGGTTGACAATGGGGGGATTAGTCTCATGTCGCTTAAGTTGTTGCTCGAGCTTAGGGCTCACAAACACTGGTTGGACAGTGACGTTCAACTTGGAACTTAGATTGTTCAGTTGTTGTTTAACATAATTAGCTGAAGACTGGTCCTTGAAGGGTAACACTACTCTCAGTCGCCGATGGTAAATCAGGTGATGGACAGGGCTCTTGAGATGAAATCCTTCTCTCAACGAACCGCTTGATTATAGTTTCAACCAGTAGCTTTGGGTATTTCAAGTTATGAAAAACCCTTCTAAGGCGGTCACATTCCTCCGAGAAGAATAACCAGTTAGAAGATAATCAATAAGCGCGATCCACCATGGTGTTAACTTTGCTGCGCTTGTACTTAATGTCAACATGACTCTGGAAATGCAGAAAGAGACCCGTGCTGGAGGAAGGAAGGAAGAAGAAACCGGGCTATTTTGATAGAAGACTGCAAAAAGATCTTGTCATCTGACCTGATTAATAATATGGAATAGAAAAAGTCACAGTTACTCAAACTGAAGGCTTGATATGTCAGAGGAAAAAATCTGGGTGAAGCAAGATCTATTAACCGCCAGTTTAATCAAGACACAAGGAAGGTTTACTCACATTTTGGTGCTCTGTGCAGCAAAGAGGAGGATCGACCTAAATACCTGAACATTTCTAAAAATGACTCTGGCTCTGGTAGTAGCGGAGACAGGCTTGAGAACATTGAGGACGCAAGCAATTTTTGGATACAGTTGTGGGAGACGATAGGGACTGGAAACAAGGAAGCAGAGTGGTTGAGTAAGATCAAGGAAGCAATTGCTAGGAAAGTACCAATGCCGTCTGAGGGGACCTGGAACCTACAGTGCTCTGAAGCTGTTAGGTGTCTACTCAAGAAAAGAAACTGGAGTGCGCCAGGCCCAGACCGTCTTGTCAACTATTGGTGGAAGCGTGCGCATGTGCTGCATGAGGGAGTCACTAAAGCTTTTATGGGTATCTCGAAAAGCACTGAGGAATACCCCATTTGGTTTTCAGAGGGAAAAACGCGACTCACCCCTAAACCAGGTGAATTCAGCAGCGAGAATCAGCGGCCAATAACTTGCTTAAATAACATTTACGTCATGCCTTCGGATAACCACCTGAATGAATTCGATCTGATAGAAAATGGACAAAGGGGAGCCAAATCGGGCTGCAGTGGGACATCTGATAATCTGCTGATTGATAGAGTGGTGACTTTAGATCGTTACAGAGGAAAACGAAACCAAAGCATGGCTTGGATTGATGTAAAAAAGGCGTATGACTCGGTGGATCACAGTTGCTTGAGATCATGGAAGTTCACCGCTTTCCTACTTGGCTGTGTAGAGTCATGAGGTGCTTGGTTGCAAGTTGGAATACGAGAATTATTACTACTACCAAACGTGAGCCCGAATCCTCTCGCTGCATTCGATTCAACAGGGGTTTGCCGCAGGGAGATTCGCTCTGCCCGCGCCTCTTAACGCTGTGTTTGAATCCAGTTGCTTGGTCACTTGAAGCTACAGAGGGATATGGGCTGTCGAAGCCTATCAGTGCCAGTGTTACCTACCTATTGTACATCGACGATTTGAAAGTTTTTGCTTCGTCAGAGGCCAAGCTTAACAGAGTTTTGAAATCTACCAGTGCTGCCATGGAGGACATTGGACTTACATGGAATCCCAAGAAGTGCAATGTCTTTCATGTGAGAAGAGGAGTGCAGGTGAAAGATGCGGCGGGTGTGAGGATGGGTCAAGAGGGATTCGTGGGAAATCTGAAGGAGGGTTCAAGCTATAAGTTTTTGGGGGTGAAAGAGACGGTGATACAGGATGAGAAGTTGGCACTAGAATGCGCAGCGAAATCTTACCTTCAAAGACTGTCAGTGATTTGGAGCAGCCCTCTTCCTGATGCTAACCGTGTTACTGCAAGTAACCAGTTTGCATTCCCAGTTCTCTCATATTTGATGTGGACCCAGCACTGGCCCGTTACAGAACTTCGATCCATTGATAGAGAGGCGAGGAAGATCATATGCGAGAACGGAGGAAAACATCCGCCTAGCTCCACGGTGATGCAGTATCTTCCTAGGGACAAGGGTGGTCGTGGACTGCTTTCTGTTAAGCAAGAATATGAACTTACTAAGATCAAGTCTGCAATCAAGCTACATCAGAACTCCGATCCAACCATGAGGCTAATGCAGAAGTTTGAAGAGAGAGCGATCGAGAAGGGATTTACGTCGTTGATTAAGGAGGCATGCAAGTACACGGAGGAACTGGGAACAAGCTTGACTTTGGACTATCCGATTCCGTCGTGTAGCTCGCACCAAGCACCCAATATTTCTATATCCAGGAAGAAAGTTAAGGGTTATCTAAGGAAGTCCGTGACCGAAAAGTTGCAGGAAGAAGTTAAGGGCGAGCTGTGGCATGGACGGTTTTTGTGCGCAAGGTGGCAGGATGAAGACCTGAGCGACGATGAGTGCTTTGCTTGGCTGCGGGACTGGAACTCAGCGCCCACCCATACGATTAACGGGCTACTGGAGCTTTACGAACAGCTTACACCCACTAGAGTATACACAAAGCTCAAAACAGGAACTTCTCAAGGAGAGACCACGTGTAGGCTGTGCGGAGGCGCAACAGAAACTCTTGCGCATGTTTTAGCCGGGTGTTCTGCTTTAGCACAGTCGAAATACTTGGACCGACACAACGCTGTGCTAAAGGTGCTTTTCTTTGAGGTGTGTAAAGACCTGAAGCTAGTGGTCTCAGTACCACCATGGTACTCGTTAGTAGCACCCAAACCAGTGTACGAATCTTCGGATGCTCCAGCGTACTGGGATGTACCAGTGTACGCCGACCATAGTCACGTCAAGGCCAACAGAGTGAATGCTAGGTTCGTGGATCACAACAGGAAGCAAGTCTGGGCGGTGGAAATGAGTTGTCCCTGGTTAGATAACCGCGGAAAAAAGAAGGAAAAGACGGGAAAATATGCCCCACTGCAATGGGAGCTAAAAAGCAATATCCTGGATATTGCGTGGAGCAGTTCAACATTGTTATCGATGTGCTAGGGGGGTGGTCGAAGGAGCTCGAGAAAACAATGAAGAAGCTTGTGGGCGATAGGAGCAAGGAAGTCCTGAGAAAAATGTAGAAAGCGACGCTCTCAAGCTCGGTTAACATAGCCCGCACCTTCAAGGCCACCAACAAGTAACAGTGCGTATTTAATGTTTTAGATACTTTTAGGGAATATTGTAGAGACTTTTAGGGAATATTTCGTTGTAGTTTTTAGACATAAACATAGTTATCTGTATAGACGTATGTTTCTTAAGAAGACATAGGCTACGCTTTGCGCCCTATGTTCTTTTATTTATTATAGCATCTATACGTGTACACTGCATATAATAATAATAATAATAATAATAATAATAATAATAATTATAGTTAATGTACATTTATTTTTTTACTCCATGGCTCACAGGTTACGGTTTTCGCCCTGTGCTGCCTGATTAGAATGTAGCATTCAGTTGATTTCTCTGCGACATAATAATAATGATACACTTTATTTAGAGAGGGTGGCACGGAGTAGTTGAAGTAACGAATAAACTTGTGGCCCTCTATTTAAAGAATTCTAACAAACAATGTATGTTGAATTCTAACATAACTATTAATAAAAACTAGGAATATATATCTAATTAGAAGACGAATTACGAATAAAAATAAAATGTAACTTGAGAGCAAATGATGAATCGTATGTTAGACTATAAAATGATGTAGTTTCTGTTGTACATTAAGAAGGTTGTTTCTATAATTGTTTTTAAAAGATTCTAATGATACAGAATTCCTGAATTCTAGACTTGGGCTATTCTTAAAATTTACAGTTAGTGACTGCGACTGATCTACCGCCTTCGGTCATACGATTAAATCTTGGGCAAATTAAATTAGTGTCGGTTGCTATATCTTGTAGCACGATTATGTTGCTGACTATTAAGTATTAAAGAGCCTTCAGTATATAAAGGTACTTAACGCTTGATACGTTTGTACGCAACGCAGCATTTAGCTATTTTGGATTCCTCCTAAAAAGGGAGCCACTGAAGTCTATTGAACAGCTTGGCACTAGACGCTTGGTTGTCAGCATCAGAAATTACCCTGGCTGCTCGTTTCTGCAACTTTAAAATACGACCTAGACTCTCCTTGTTACAGCTAGTCCAGATTGAGCTGACGTAAAGCCGGACCGATCTAATCATAGAGTTATAGTACAATAATCTTTGTGTCATGGGCAGGCAAGATCGTATCTTTTTCAATATTCCGATTCGCTGGGACAGCTTTTTACATAGTTTCTCAACATGGGAATTAAATGCTAGTTCAGAGTCAATTTCAAGACCCAGCAGTTTAACACTGGGGACAAGTTCAAGTTCAAGTTCAGTTCCATTAATAGTTAAAGCCATCTCGTAAATGATCTTCGAGGCGAGACGGTTACCAGTAATGAGTATGGCTTTAATCTTGCTTTCGTTGATCGGTAGTTTGTTGGAAGCTGCCCATTCGGCAATTTCAGCAACTGAGGAATTCGACAATACACAATTGAAATGACTAATTTTGAGCGCAGAGTAGCCTGACCCAGGCGTTCACAAAGTAAAAAGGTGTGAAATCCGTGCGAATAGTCAACGATGCGCTTGTAGCGGTTGAGCGAAAAACGAGGGAAGGTTCAGGTCGCGTCGACTCGACCCAAGCCTCCCTCGTTTTTTCAGTCCTCTGTCACTTTCGCGCCGTTTTGTGACGCGCTTTGTTTCACTTATTGAACGTGTGAAACAGCCCACAACAGGCAGTTTTGAATCTAAACTTGGCGGAATGAATAAAAATTTAAGCCTAAAAATGAATGATATTTGATATCGGATGCACTAAATCGAGGTAGTAACCTGTGGTGTTGTAGTTGAAGCAGGCCTTCCTGTCTAATGAAATCGTACTCTTTTTTCATTTTTGTTTTTTTCAACATTAGCTGACCGAAACTGATTGTTCAGCCGTAAATAAGAGAGCAAAACCTTGTTTCTCTACAAACTATTTAATCATATAACATTCAAACTTTACACTTAGAGACAACTCACTTTCCCAACAAAAGAAAGACAAATGAAGAACCTAAATGGAAGAATTGTCTATCGAAGTATGGGGTTGGTGACGCCAATCCGCCCCAGGCTTGGCGAAATATCAAGTTTATAAACAATTAAAAGAACAAACAACAAAACGTCAATGTGAAACACCACTGAAGTAACTTTCAATGCTTCGTCGTGGTGTTATTGTGCAACACTGATCATGAGTTAACAGGCTTCAGCTTAACGTATACAATCAACCTAACGTAGGGCTTTGTTTCTGTACAGTACGCATTTTCCTCTGCATGATTTTGATTATAGTCCATATATAATGCACTGTGTGTCACGTTTTTGTTTCATGACCTAAGCATTGTGTTTGTTGTTCCCCAAGAGTAATATACACACGGTAATTTAAATGTATTGAAATGAATTCGATTTACTATGTCGATGTGGAGAATTATTAAGAACCGGTAAATGCAAAACGAATTTTGATCAGCACTGCTATAACTCGTTTCAAAGCACTCTTCTATTCCGCTTTCTTATAAACCCCCTCGGATATAAGCCCTCTCGGATATAAGCCCCTCCGTTTATAAGCCCTCCTAAAATCCCCCACGAAGTTGCTATAAGCGGCAGTTTACGGTATGTTAATTTAATGAACTCCCTAAGTTCTTTTTTTTTTTTTGGTCTCAAAACAAAGCTTCTGAATTTTTTAAATTAACATTCAGATACAGGTTTGATCCGCAGAAAGTACTTTCATTGTTTAAACGGTATATGAGTAAGACATGGGTTGAAATGAGTATTCGAGATTCCTTATTATTTTGTTTCTGTGTAATATTACAGTTTGATGTTCCAACTGAATAAATAAATGATTTAGTTATATGAAAGAGTCTTTATATTCAAGTAATTGCGCCCAATTGTCCTATTTTCGTTGGTGTATAATTTTTTTTTTAAGGTGAATCATGGGTGTTTGTCCATTGAGGTTAATTTTGTGATAGTGGCGTTTAGAGATTCACTTCTCATTCGCTGATCACAATCAAACTGTTTTATGTATGCAAATCTGAAAAGCCACACGTCCGCATTATCATAACGTCGGTTTTACCCAATGTAAATGAACAATTTTGAAACTCCCAGCTGTGTATTGTCAGGAAGTGTTCGGCGGTTACTTCTCCACTAGTTTCAAAGATACCGACTGAAAATGGCTTCCAGCGGGTATAAGGATACGGATTTTTATGATTATTGTTGTCCGGTCTGTTTAGAAGAGTTTCAAGATCCGAAAGTTCTTCCTACTTGCAATCACAACGTTTGTCGACAGTGTCTCAAAAATATTATAATGCGAGCAAAACCGGCTTACATACAGTGCCCTACGTGTCGACAAGAATCTTTTATTCGTGAAGATGACCTTGATGATTTACAGACAAACGTGTTCCTAGTGAAACTTCTACAACAAACCGAGCCGCAAAAAGAACGCGAGAAGCTTTCCAAGGGGATTCAAGCATGCGTAACAAAGGTGGAAGTTTTAGATGAATTGATAAAGGAGCTAAAATTGAGTCGACAACGAAAATTCGAACATGGAGAGTGTCTTAAAGAAGAAATTCACAGAATGGCTGATGCGATTGTCAGAAAGACAAGGCTGAGCGAATCAGAGTTGATCAGTAGAATGGAAGATTTTATTTCTCAAGAAGACAGCGTTTTCAGCCGCCTTGAAGAAAAGATGGAAGCTTTCAAACAGAAGTTACAAGCTCACGTTAATGTTTCTTTGAACGCTTACGATGAGAAGAACGATGGGGAAATTTCAAAGATGAAAAACACCTTAGCTTCCCTGGCGCACAATAGCACAGAGGATAAACTTTACAGAGAGATGCACGAATTAAATTCGTTTGCTGCTTCATTCGACGCAAACAAAGATCTTCTGCGAAATGTCGAAAGTCTGGGCATTGGAGACTTATCGATGAGTGATCCGAGCGGGGTGAAAATTGGAATTTCTACGCCTCTGCAGTTCATGAGGGTATCGCTCACAACACTACGTAAGATCACTGCTTCGAATTTTGGCTTCGAGTCTTTTTCACCCTTAAGCATCGCAACAGATGGTGACAAGCAGGTGGCTGTAGCTGATCCAGAGAACAACAACATTCTGATTTTGAATCGCAATGGTGATTTCGTGAATAGATTTACATCTCCAGCCAGCTCTCCCCAGCCTGCCATGATGTTTTCGGGCGTTGCTTTTTCCAAGGACAAAAACGACTTGATCGCCGTCAACGGTGCTCGTGACGTACATCTCATCAATCCAATTGATGGAACCTTTAAAGTGAGTTACAGAAGCAGCTCGCAGTGGGGTGTCAAATACTGTTTTGTTTCCACTGATCAGAGTGGACGGTTTTTGCTCACATGCGAACCCTTAGCGAAACAATGCCGAGCATGCATCATCGTGCACTCGGATACGCCTTTCGGAAAACCCGATTTGAGGTTCGGGTTTTCTGGCGAGGGTACTTTGTTATTCCCTTTTAAAGTCCTTTACCATGAAAAGCATTACTATGTGACAGACATGGAAAAAGGGTGCATTATGGTGTATAACGAATGTGGCGATTTTCTTCGGCATTTTGGGGGTAAAGACAACGAAATTCATGGTCATGGTCGTCTGGTTTTACCGACGGGAATGATCTTTGATCCAAGAGAGGAAATATTTTTAGTGTGTGACTGGGGATCTAGTTCCATTCAAACGTACAAACCCGACGGAACTTTTCTAGAGGCATTCCCGATCGATGGACGCCCCACGGATATAGCCCTGTTCTCCGATGGCACCCTCGTGGTTTCTTCGAAGGACGATCAATGGATTCAGTTGATGTCGATATCAACACTCGGGGCGTTTGACGATGAGGAAGTGGGTAGGAAATGAATTTGCCTATGATTTGTTGGTTATTAATCAAGAGGTGGCAAATTTCATGACTGTTACACCTGGACTAGGACAAAATTACTTTTACTTTGTTCGTAATTTTAAGTAGAGGACAAAAATAAATGTGAGAAATTGTATACCGTCCAATGGCAACATAATACGTAGCATCCATTAGTTATCCATCAACTGTGTCGCTCTCATATGCGCTGGTTTCGTTATCGACTGCATCACTGTTAGCTCGCCTTAGACCTGGCAACTCGCCTTTGTTTTCTACCTATCCGCGAGCCGCATCAGGGGGAAACGGCCTCGGTCTTGCCTCCCCCTTGATGCGGCTTTGCTTTTTCAGGCAAACTATAAAGATGATTTTGATATATATGTATATATATACGTGTGGTTGTCATTTTCCTGGTGCGTAGGTTTATGTGCGGAAGGTTTATGTGCTTTGAAGGATAAACCTTAGACTTATCTCCCACCGTAATTGTCTCATAACTATAATTACTACAAGATGTGCAGCAAATTTCGATTGTAAAACCAAAACCAAACAACCCGCAATCAGAATAAAGGAAAATACCTCAGAGCCCAGTAAAACTCAAAATAAAGACAAGTTAACGCGAGTTACAAAGTGACGATTGGTTTATGTTTTGAATCTTATTGGTCGAGAAAAGTGGCGCGAGTTTCGAAAAGGCGGGAGGGTTGAAAACTGGGCGGGGCTAATTGCATAGGTCTAATTGGACAGGTGTATGTTACGTTCATGTAAAGAACCAAGCCTACTTCAGAAATTTATAAGGTTTATTATCCCAGGATAATTTAGATTTAAAATGAATGACTCCAGTAAAGGCGGAGTATATAAAACTACTTTTCATTGAGAAGTTCAGCTATAAAATGAAGTCTCCCTGAGAATTCTGCTGATTTTCCGGTAAATCTTGGGGTTCATTCTGTATCGACACCTACCTACACAATAACCAAACATTTCACCCGGAGTCGTGATTATCAGTTTCAGTCATTTTATGAGACGTTTATTCAAAGTGAAAAGAAGCTTAATCAATTCGTAACTGTAACTTCTTCTTTTGAAACCGCTTCAGACATCGTGGCCTGTTTTGCCAGGTCAATTTTAGTCTCTTTAATAGGAGTCTTGTCGTCTACGTCATCACATGGTGATGAAAATGAACTTGATTTCGATTCTGGAACATCTCTACTTGCCTTCTCTAATGGCACCGAAACGTCAGAATTGCTCTGTTCCAGAGAGGGTTGATCACCCTCATTAAGCTTTGCCATGAGTTCTTCAAGTTTTTTTGCCTTTCTCAATTCATTTTCTCTAATAATGGTGTACAGGTGCTCTGTAAGTAAATCTTTCCTTTCCGTTTTTCTGTGTAAATCCATCTTCGCCTCCACAAACTCTTTTTCTGCTTTCTCATACCTCCTTCTGAAAATAAAGTTAATAAGTAGTATGTCCTGTTGTGAACATTACTGCTGTTTTCATCTAAGCATGGACACCTGAGATGTTTAGCAAACAAACATTTGAAACTTGATAACCAAAGTTTGAGTGCAGTTGAAATCAATGATATGGATATGCTTTTGATTATTAAGTGCATCAGTAAAGACAATTAAAACAGTTGGAACTTAAGCTTGTGGAGGAAAAAAATTTAGGAACTTAGAGACAAGAGTCACAAATATATTGGAGTAGAACATGAAACAGTATGGTAGGAAATTTTTAGTGCATGTCAACTTTGCATGTTACCTTGAACTTGTGAGAAGTTAACCATAGGAAGAGCTAAGTTCAATTGGCTACTTTGTTTTATTTGGTAAAGCTTTGAAATACATATATATGAACTGCGGTTATGAAACGAATATGTGCACGATCCTTCGCAGTAAAGCACTATTTAAGCAATAGTGAAAATCAGACCTGAAAAAAATTCAGGCCTGTATGGGATTCGAACCACTGACCTCTGCGATACTAGTGCTGCGCTCTACCAATTGAGCTAACAAGCCAACTGGGAGCAGGCCATCAAATTAATTCGACATAGACCCGTAGATGATAAATCAAACAACAAACATATGAAATACATATATATGAACTGTGGTTATGAAACAAATATGTGCACGATCCTTCGCAGTAAAGCACTATTTAAGCAATAGTGAAAATCAGACCTGAAAAAAATTCAGGCCTGTAAGGGATTCGAACCACTGACCTCTGCAATACTAGTGCAGCGCTCTACCAATTGAGCTAACAAGCCAACTGGGAGCAGGCCATCAAATTAATTCGACATAAACCCGTAGACGTACAGGCCTGAATTTTTTTCAGGTCTGATTTTCACTATTGCTTAAATAGTGCTTTACTGCGAAGGATCGTGCACATATTCGTTGGTAAAGCTTTGTTGATGTGGCATTAGCAGCAGAAAGAAGCCAAGAATGAAACTGTGGAAATACAAAATCTGTTGCCAGTAGTGCAATCAATTTAGACTAGAGGGATCAACTCGTTCTTGAAAATTTAGAAGAAATTGCTCTGCAAAGTAAAACATCTTAGCAAACCTAAATTGAATAGTGTACTCATTCACTTACTGTGCACTAAGATAATCTCTACTGCTCTCCTCTATCTTGTCTCGCAGAATTGCCACATCAGCAGACAGGAGACTGTCAAGATGGCTCAACTCTTTCTGAACTAAAGAAAGAACTTGGGCTTCTGCTTGGGTTTTCTGATATCTAACCAAAAAAATAAGCAAAATAAGACCAAAAGAGAGGTGGAAATAACAACTGGAGAGGTTATTGATACTAAATACAAGCATCTTGATAAATTACCTCCTAAATACGTGCTCTATTCATGCTCACTTTTTCACACCACAAAATGTAATCATTTTATGGTTCAGGGCATCCACTCTGCTTTCTGCCATTTTCGTAGGTATTGTCTTCTGCCAACATCAGTATGATTGGCTTTTCATTTTTTGATCTTGTGAACTAGTAAAAGAATACCTTTTCTTTATTGTTTCCTGAAGAGCTGCTTTCTTTCTTTTATTTTCCAGCTCAATCTGTTTCTGTTTTTCTTGCATCTTTTCCAATGCTGACAACTCAATAGCTTGTATTCTATGCAAAAAATTAAAAAAAAATAATTATAACAAGTTATTAAAATATGGTATTTGAAACATGTGTAATAATTTGTCTTCTTGGATGGGTCCTCACTTGGATACAGAGAATGACTGCACAAAAAGAGAACTCAGTTTGCTCAAGGATCTTCTTTCATGTCTGACAACTTCAATGAGCATTAAAGGATTGTAACACTTATTACAAATTGCACCCCTTGCCTTATTGACATTCAACCCATTCCCCAGAACAATGTTGTGTTTTTCATCACCAAGAGTTGCTTAGTTGGCACAAAATACGAAAAACCTGAGGAAAGGAGGGAGGGTACAAGGGTACAATGTGCCAGAAAGGAGAACAAATCGGTTTTTTTTAACGTGTTCCAACTGCTTTTGTTGATTATTGTATATTCATGAAAGTTTCATGCACCCCTGCCAATATACCGCACTTCTTGTTTAAAAATAAAACAATCCCTGATTATTCAAGCTATTTTACCTGTATAATTTATGTAAAATATTAAGTGCTGATTGAAAGCAAACAATAAAACATCCCTACATACACTGGTTCAATGGCAAAAGAAGAAAATTTGCTTTTAATTAAATGTCACTAAGAGACAAGATCTTACCCTTGTGGAATGTGGGTTAAAAATGCTCGCGAACCGGTAAGTACCTTCACCAGAAACTGTTGGAGTGACCTGATCAAATAAAACTTTAATAACACCTTTCCCTTGTCCTACCTATCACTCTCGTCGATTATATTAGGGAGAACGATTTCCACCTCTTTATCCGCTCGTGAACCATTCTGCTTTTGAAGGCCATCATCCACCTCGAGAGCTTTTCCTTGTTGATCATTGGCCTTCTCCAAAGACTTGGTTTCTGATGTCGGTTCTTCGGGAAAGGCATTCCCTTCTTTTACCTGGCTTATACTTTTTCCCCGCCTTTCACACTCTGGAGAGGAATTTTCCTTTTCTTCCTCCCTGGAATCAACCCGCGAAGTTGAACGACCACCGTGGGTTCTGGAGCCTGGGTTTTGCTGCGCTGACTGAGCGCGATTTCTCGAGCCCTGGTCGTCATTTCCTTCTTGTTTCCCGAACTCTATTTTTTCTGAGGACGTAACTCTTGATCTTACTTTCTCTCGAGGTCGTTGTCGTTTTGCAGTGTTAATCGCTGACTTTTTAAGGCTTTCTGGAGCTGTCCCATCTTCTCTTCCAGTTTGTCTCAAACGGAGGAGCTCTTCGTCTGTGAATCCGGCCCAAGATGACATCGGGGAATAATTCAAAACCAAAAATCCAGGCTTCTGAATTTTATCACTGGATCTTTGGGACTAACTTTTCACAATAACTGGCGACATGATAACTAGACCTGAACAACACTGTGCGTCTACCATATTGGAATCAAGTTTCTCCCCAATGCTCCAGTTACATTCGTCAAAGAGAGACTGATACAGAGACTGGGTACTAGAAAGAAAATGGCGGGGAATGATGCTGATCTCGCGGGGAAAGTTCTCCAAGGAACTTGTGGTTGGTCGGATTCGTCTATTGTAAAATGCGGAAGGTTTTATCCAGCTTCAGTTAAGACAACAGCGGACCGTTTACTGCATTATTCCAGATTCTTCCCTTGTGTGGAATGCGACACGAGTAACTATGCGATTCCTAGTCCAATAACAGTGGAGAAATGGCTGAAGTGTGTACCGACGGGTTTTAGGTTCCACTTCAAAGCATTTGGGTTATTTACAAGAAAGGTAAGAGTTACATTAGAGGTTGAATTTTTGAGAAAATCTTTTTTAGAACTAATTTACAGTGAGGTATCACTACAACTGGATGGAGTTTGGAGATGGGCAGGGATGGGGGGGGGGGGGGGAGGCAATGGAAGCCTTTAATGTCATGATTCTTTTCCAACAAATTTATTACCTTGGGCAGAAGATTTGTGATGATGTAAGTATTTTTACTTCTCCTGATGGGATCCTATTTTGTATCTTGTGGAGTTGTGCACTGGACCATGGGGCTTACTAACCCCCTGCCTTGAGCTACATTAATTGCCCCTTAAACAGGATTTTTATATAATCATTTGGAATGAGAGCACATGCAGGGTCATGCAGGTTATTTGATAACATGATGTAATAACTGGGCTACTGGGCTTATGCTGATGAATTCATTGTGCTGACCACCAGACCAAACATCTTCCGTGTATTGTAAGAATACTTGAAATGAAATGACACACATCACATGGTGGCCTAATATCCAATATTTTGACTCGGCATGAAAAATTTTTTATGTCAAACTTGGTAGTGGTTATTCAATTGGGTTCTCGAGCAAGATACAGTATATTACTTCATCAAGGGGAATAGATGGATTCACTGACTGATAAATTGGATCTTGTAATGGGTCGGTTCTTAATTCACAGGGATTAAAACATTTTAGTCCCTTTACACTTCTGAGTCAGGGTTTTAACTCTAACATCTTTGAGCTTCTGGTTTTCCAAGAATTAACAAGACTTGACTTGCACAGTAAAAGATTTTGAGCTCATAAATTTATGTTGCTAAATTAACTAACAAGTGAGAGCTTTATTATTTAACCTTTTAACTCTCAGAAGTGATTAACATGTAACTTCTCCCTTTGTTATCCATATATTATCCGGGAAACAGGTACTGAGAATACTTGAACTTATCAGGTGGAGGTTATCTTATCTCACATGAAGTTCTTGAAACTAATTTACAAGAATTGTTAAACACCTAGAGGAGAGAATTAACAATCAGATCTTGAATGGCTAGAGCTAGGGTTAGGGTTAGGGTTATAACCCTCAGACAGATTAGATAGGCTGAAACTGTTTTGGTTTTTCAGTCAATCTCTATGTTGGCACTACCCCATGTTGTCAGAGATGAGCTCCCAGAGAATGTCGTTAAAGGACAAGTGTCAATCACCTGGGAGGAATTAAGTGTTCAGCAAAAACAGAAACTCTGGGACAGATTCAACTCTGCACTTCAACCTGCTCATCAGAAAAACAAATTGGGAGTTGTCATTTTCCAGGTAGAGCCTGTTGATAGTAATGAATAAAGGCTGTTGATAGTAGTTGTAAATTTAGGCTGTTGATAGTAGTTGTAAATTTATAAATGAAGAATCCACCAAGAAATTTTCACAATTTACCAGGTTTTGATTAGGTGTTGAATTAATGCCATTGAAATGGAGATGTACATAAGTCAGTTGGTAAGCCATTCAGTAACCTGATATTTCCTTAAATATGCATGTTAAGATTTTTGTATTAAATCAAAGTACATTTTATTTGACTTTCACTTTCTTTAAATTCTCTTGTGATCTTGCTAGAATGGAAAATGATACTAAGAGTTCAAAGAAATTTATAATGTTATATTGTTTGTTATTTTGGGGTCAAGGGGGGCCAAAGTTTGCTCTGCAAAAAAAAAAGTGATTAAAGGAACACAAAGTAAGCATGATTACAGACAGAACTATGTATGCCAAGTCTTCTTATCAATTTTATCAATTAATCAAAACTGGGAAAAAATTTAAGGGCAAAAAAGAAAACCATTTGAATCAGTGGTGTAAAGTGTGATGTAACTAAACAATGCAGCGTCCAAGAACAGGGGAAATGAATGTGCAGCTCAATTTTTGTAGTTATCTCTTTGTTTGTTTATAAAATCACTTTGCATCCTCTAGTTTCACTTAGGTTTCCATCCTACCAATGAAAATAAGGAGCACATCATTGAGTGTAGAAAATTTCTTGAAACAAATTATCCTATGGCTGTAGAGTTTCGCTCAAGAATTTGGTTTACAACTGAGAATTTACATACAACCTTGGACTGGTTGAAAAAGCACAATATTGGTGAGTACAGTAACCTGAAGTTTGAAATAAAGAAAATTAGAAGAATGAATGGCACCAAATGTTTGCTCCAGAACTGAGGAGAATGGGAGTACTTTTGAGATGTTATTATGCCCTTAATACATTAGCACCTCTCCTAAGCGGGAATCTTGGTGACCAAATGTTTAGCATGTTGGACTCTAGATCAAAAGGTCCTAAGTTTCTAGGTTGGGCTATACTAGTGTTGTGTACAAATGTATGACACTGAACTTTCACAAATTCCCCTCCCCGACCATGAATATAAATGACAGATCAGAAATCAAAGAATTCTTTGGTTAGAGTTTGATGGCCTGAGATGTTTTTCACTCAGATGTAGATGATACTATCCTTTTATGTTACGCTGCTATCCTGCTTCTATATTTCTTGAAATACATCCAGAAATAAGTGCCAGAGAGTTGCCAGTTCAGATGGAGATATATACATGGTAATTTGGGATTGATCAGTGCCCCATCATGGGCAACAGAAGTACTTCTATAATTCCCCTCTATGCTATGGAAACCAAGACATGTTCTAGCGGTTTGGGTGCTAGAACTTTTTGACTTTATTATTCTACTCATAAATTTAAATCCTGGTTGCTTTTCCATTGCAGCCTGAATTTTGTTGAATTACCATCCACACTGATGCATATATTGTAAGAGGGCATTTTTGGTAAAGATCAATTATTCACTGTTATCATTTTTCACTTAAGGTTTGGTAGTTGCCGATGAATTGCAAAATGAGGTTAGAGAAACATTTGTAATCATTCTTAAGGGTTCTCTTATCCTTAACCTGCCTTTCTTATGCTACAATTTCTGCTAGTTAACTGTTTGCTTTCTATTTGGATGATGTTTCAAAAAATAAGTTGGTCATATTTATAAATTTCTCCATGTACTCTTTATTCTGAATAGTTTTGGTCGCTGTGATTTGCGTCTAGCCACAGCTGCGCCCTCTTACTCAAGTTTATCTTCAATCCTGTCAGTTTGTATTAAGAGCTCCTCCCATCTGGCAAACCATAAATATTCAGACAAGTTGTTTAAGCAGGTGTTAGACAACAACCTTTGACATATTAGAGATCTTGGTTTGTTGTTTCAACTTTGAAAGATCGTTGTGGGAATGTATCATAACATGCTTTCATTTTTGTATTCTGAAATTCATTGTCCAACCTGTCTACAGCTCTATGTTGAAAAGAACAAATCAGCTGAGGGACAAGGCAAGGTACTGTTATTTATCCTGACAGTCAAATGCAGTTGATGATAGTTACAGTGGGGTTATTCAGGGTACACATATCTCAGATTAAGATGATATATTGTGATTTATTATATAATATATAATGTTGTGCATTGATCAGTTAGTTTAGAAGTGATTGAAGAGTACTTTTCACCTCAGAGCAGCAGAAAAGACAAAAATGCTTATTAGGAGTTTAATATCCCATTGTTTGTTGGTATATTTGACAGAATCAGGCTAATTGCAGTGAAGATCTTGCTCTCTCAGATTATTATATTCTTATCTTGACAAAATCCAATATCTCTATCATTGTTATCAATAAATAAAGAGTTAGTTACTCCATAGCAAGTGAAAAAAATATTGTGGTGCAAAATTACCTAGGTTAAAAAATTGTACCAAGTGAAAAATTAAATTTACCTTAGAAAAAAAAATTACCTGCAACATGTATATTTTACAAGTAGCATGTGCATGTCAGGTTGCAGAGTTATTTGTCTTAAAGAACGTTTATTTTACTAGGAAACATATTATGGTTTCTTTTTAAGTATTTAATAGATTCTTACTTTGAGGTATTGTTCTACTGATCCATTGAAACACCAACTCTGAAAAAGAAACGTTTCCCCACAGCTACCTTCGTTGTTAAATTTTTGCAGGTTTCATTACTCTTTTGTGTTCATCCTAAGCATAACAAGTCTTGTTGGGGTGAGCAAAAGTAAAAAAAAAAAAAAAAAAAAAAAAAAAAAAAAAAAAAAAAATTGGACATCTTCGTGAGTCTTCTGAGAAAAAGAATTACTTCTTTTGGCAGGGGTCTGGTCGTGGAGGAGTGGTACCGATTATCATGGCACTTGGTTCATGTGACTTTGCTTATGTCCGCGTGCATCGCAGAGTTGGGAAACATCGGGTATTGAGTGAAGAGGAGATAAAGAGGTTTGTAAGAGCCGTTGCTATCTTTGTCAATATATTTATGAATCTTGCTCCTTACGGTAGTCCTATGTTTGGTATCAAAATTGTTTACATGAGTGTTATAACGCGCCCAGCAGTGGTCCAAATCCTCTTCCTCTCCTCATTCCATCCAAAGTTTTTTGGAGCTCTGTTTTTTTCTGCGTTTCACCTTAAAAGAGAAATCTGATCCCGGGTCTTAAAATTTGGGGAGACAAAATGTTTCGCATTTGCCTTAACGAGAGAGGTGGTAACCTCACTCATAACTTCCTCTAAACAAGGAATTGTTTTGTATCCACAGTTGGGGAGAGCGCATACGCTTGCCTGAATTGCAGAATTCATTACAAGGACCAATTTATTTTATGTGGGGAACAGATCACGAAGATCAGGTTGGGTCAGGAGCTTTTGATCTGAGATTTGTGTTTCAAGTCATTTTTCCTATTCCCCTGATTATTTTACATTCGGTTATCTCTAGTGTATATGAGTTGTAGCTTACCTGAGGAAAAATTCCCATTTTTTGATAAAATTAGTATATGGTTTCTTAATTTAAACACTCATCTAGGCTAAATGATTTAAATAAGAATGGATGCGGGAAAAATTCGCAGAGCTTTTCAGGTGACACATCTGTTTATGTTCATTTTTAGCCGATTATTAACTCAAAGAATTTGACAAAGGAAATAGGAAGTATGGCTTACGATTGGAAAAGCAAGATCTCCAACACTGGCATGTTACGATTCTGTTCAAGAGTGCCTACAACATCAGACGAACAGAAGAAGGAAAGTTCCGTTTCAAGAAATTCGGCTCTAAATCAGAAAGATTTACTTGATACGGTGGCCATTGGAAAAGGCGACGAGGTTAGGGTGTCTGAAACCATCTCATTTGCTACAATGGAGTCCAGAGAGTCTGAAAGCAAACGTCCCATATCACCCCTCGAGGAGTCGAAATTGTGCTCGTCTGGTATGGCCACCAAACGAACTTCAAGTCGAGCAGGTTTAATTTCTCCCAAGAAAAAGTATCCCGCATCACCAATCTCGAAAAATCAAAAGAAATGTACAACACCAAACAACCAGAGAATAATATCTGATTTCTTCAAGAAGTGACTTTATTTTCCACATCCACGAGACAGATCGCAAATGCCAGTTTTAGTTAGCCTGAAAAAATTCCCTTAAGATTCCACGGTTGAAACTTTGCCATCTGTGTCTCCACAAAAAAATGTAATTTGAATTTTTAGTAACCTTGACAATTGTTTGGTTTGACTTCCTAATGCATGGAGCAGGAAATGATACCAGCAAAGATAATATGTTAATCAATCTTACGAATAAGCTCTCTTTTTCCGCGTCGCCGTAACCTACGTAGAACTCATCAGTGGATCATAGCCTTACTTGTGTTTTAAAGAATCAGAGTTAATATTCAGAGTATAATTTGAGAGTAATTCTTTCAAGGGTCCAGGGAACGAATAACCAAACATTTCAAAATCTTTCCTAAAAATTTCTCCTATTCTAAAAATAAGCTGGAGTGGAACTTGGGAGTAAAACTTGAGAAAATCTTCGTCAGCTCCTGACGAGTGAATTGGCGGGAAAACCACGTTGTCAATTCCCGCCATTTTTAGTAAGTAAATGGCGTCATCCTCTAACGTCTCATAATGGCCGATGAAATCGTATTGGATGATACAAGGGAAACAAAGATGTCTGTATTGTTTCCAGTGGTCATCGCGAGAGATGAGGTAATCAGGATAGGTTAAAATGTACCTGAGAAATTCATTGAAAGTCACGTTGTTAGCAGTCGTGCCGATTGTTTCAGTATCTTGAGGTCTGAATGCCTGGACTATCATTCGGCGATAACCATTCGTGTAAATTCGATTATTCCCGCAGAATTTGTCTTTGTAGGCAGACAGTAAACGGTGAAATGGCTCACGTACAAAGAGGAACTTGAAATGCGTCGCTAGACGTTTTGAGTTTTCCGTTATATTGAACTGACTCATGTGTTGCCACAAACTCGGCGTATGCACGGAAAACTTCCTAACTTTATGGCTGTCATTACGCAAACTGAACAAGATTCCCTTAATTGTCGTGCTGGCAACCTTAGGAACAGCGCAGTAGATGTAATTGTTGTTATCGTCGACAAGAAGTTGTCCAAGTCGTTGTTTATCGGGTAGTTCTTGATTTCCAGAATATGTCCTGCAGTAATCCGTCAGGAGTCCCTTTCTCATTGCTTGTGTTTTGGCGGATCTTGTGAAGATATCATTAACCACTACGGTTGTGTTTGACTGTTACAAAAGTAAAAACAGTACTCACGTGTGACAGAGAGCACACAAAAAAAATGAAACTGAAACAGTTCAAATGTTAGGAGTGCTATGTGGACTACTTATTTGTGTAAGTGTATATATATATAGATATAGTATAAGTAAGCCGGTAACGCGAAAAAGGGTACCTTGAGTGTCCGATTATCCAACTTCAAGTAACAAAACAATCTGTCAGAACTCCAGCTGCATGGAAAATTATCTTCAGCCCAGTATTTTCACACATCACCTTTTAAAGCTGAATTTCCACGAAAGTTACAAGGGAAAAGCGTAGACTAGGGAGGGTATTCTAGTGTTTTAGACAGAGAAATTTTACTTTCCGCCACGAAGTCATGGCGACTAGGTAAAAACGTTAAGTCTGTTGACGAGCCTAGTGGCCCATTAGGCCGGTGCTTAACTCCGGTTTCTGTAGCATGAAGCGACTAGGAGTATTTCTACTCCCCCCTGGATGGGATACCAGTCCATCGCAGAGTTACCCCCAGCATTAAATTGCCGGTACCCAATTATACACCTGGGTGAAGAGAGGCACTGTGAGAGTAAAGTGTCTTGCCTCAGAACAACACAATGTCCCGGCCGGGGCTCGAACCCTGACCACTCGATCCGGAGTCGAGCGCACTAACCATGAGGCCACAGCGCCTCCACCATGGCGACTAGAGCTACAGTAAAAAACTACGTTTGGTTTCGCTCTTAACCCATTTCTCTTATTCATGATGATTCTAAAGGTTGTCAATTTACACGAAATAAAACATTGTTAGAAGAGATCCTAACCAAGAGACAAATAGATACCGTTTTATTCCTTGTGGTCCCATGCTGGTGAATGACAAAATGTCCTGTACAAAGCAAGATTTTATGAATGTATGTTTACTATTTAAATGGAGAACCTGAGTATATTTCAGGAACCCCCAAACTGATAGTGTTGTGTTCCTTTAAAAAAATAAACGCAGAGAGTCTGTATGATAACGGTACACAACACAACTTGGAATAAAAAGTGGCGCACTTCTAAGAGCTTTGAACAACTTCTGTTGGCTCTTGGATTCCACTTCCGTCACGTGTTTCGAAAGAAAGATTAGCGGGCCTTTGAACCTTTCATTTCTTAAATCTAACTAGCACTCTTTCTTACTTTCTACTTTACATTTCTTATAATATTAGTCTTAAGAATTTGTTTTTTTTTAATCAAGTGATATACCTCAGTTTTTTTTTATATTCTCATGGCCCGTCCGCTTAACAGTGTATCGATATTATAAAGTGAAATTACTCCTTGAACACTCCGGAGAGTGATAGAGTTAAAATAAAGACCATTTGTGATCAGCTACGCTGAATATTCCAAGGTAATACAGGAATACTCTGAAAGAGAAGCTTTTTAATTCAAGGGAATATTCTTCAACTCAACTGATTAAAATTTAAAAAAACTTTTTATCGATGAAAAGACCCTTAACTGAGTTGTTAGCGTGTGTTACCATCACCACTGATTTTCAATTTGCTGTTCTAATTCACCGAAAAATAATCAACTTCCCTCACGAGGCGGAGAGATCAAACGATAGAGGGGACTTAATTATTAAAAATTCTGCGATTATAGTTTGCTTGCCTTGATAGTTAGCACAATTTTTTTATGTTATTCGGCTCTCTTCAAAGGTTTTATCCAGGGTCATTGTCTCCAAGGATGTGGCAGTTGCAGGCAATTGTTTCTTGCCCAAAAGGACAAATTATCCAAAGATGAATTAGTAACCACTGTATCTACAAATTATGCAAATCTTTAGATCTTGAAAAATCCATGATAAAGTTTGCAACGAAAACTCGCTGGGGGGCCACATAAAAACCACTTTAATTAGATTTTAACTTCTTTGTTCAATACCTCCGATCAGGTTTTCGAATATAAACCTGATAAATTTTCAAAAAGATGGCAACTTCAAATTCGTAGCACCACCAAACTATGGGAACTTTGTTGGTACTCTTTAAAGAGCACGAATATGCGTTTTGTTTTTCTTTCAGCGATGTAATTAACACTCTATACCTTTACTTGTGAACTTTTTTGAAAGACTTCCTTTTCTTAATGAGTTAGCAGCTTTGCCAAGCTTACCTGTTATACTGGTCTTCATTAAGGGAAACTCTAAAAATCTCCCAACCAGAAGGAGCAAGGTTAAACTACCAATGACCATTATAAAGCGACAATATTTCCACTCTGTCAAAGTTTTGTGGCCCATAAAAAGTCCCCTACAGTTTCTTCTACAGCTCCTGTTTTGGCTGTATGTAATGAATCACACAAAAAAAAAAAATTAGGGGCTGAATCAGGATTGCCCGGAGAAACGATCTTCATAGGTTTCATGCAAATGTAAGAAGTAAAGATTCTTCTAACACAAAAGAACGAATTAAAAATAAAATATTACATACTTGATTATCCCAGTTGTATCCATAGTAATCTACAGGCGTCTTACGCATTACATTTTCCTAGAATATTATTAGGCGATTATAAAGATGCAAATATTCTGATTGGTTGCAAATTACATCACATCTTACTGAAACGCTCTGTCATTTTCAAAATGATCGCCGCATAATTTCTTTGAAGTTTTTTAGAAAAGAAATATACAAATTGAAGGGAAACGCGGATTCTCTGATAATCAGAGGTGCGATAGCCCGGCATTGTCGATATTTAGTGGGCTCTGGGGAATGAGGTATGGTCTATATAGGTATGGTCTATATAGGTATGGTCTATATAGGTATGGTCTATATAGGTATGGTCTATATAGGTATGGTCTATACAGGGTTTATTCCTCATATAGTAACCAAGAGCCACGTATTTCATGTTTCCTTTTTCCGCTGAGTGTCAGTTATCATACTGAGATAGTAATTTACTTCAGGCTTGGGTAATATTGTCGAGTGGTTGTTACTTATTTTGCTTTAACATACCATACTTATAGCACCTCAGTAAGGCCAGCGCTCAAGGGCATCGATACTAATTATTATGTCTATGGATTTTTGAGTTATTGGATAATTTTTTGGTGGTACGATGTGGATTTGGAAGTACAGCTTGTACATTGCCAGAGATATTATTAGCTAGAAAAAAGGATTTAAAACATTTGTTCTTATCTTTGGTGACATTTTGGTCCGTTTGGTTGCTCGAATCTTTCTACTGAAAGGGTAGGGATTATTATAGTTAATAGCTAATATAATTGCGCATATTTCGAGGGAGCTGATTCTTTGAACAATGCTGGGTTTCTCACGAAGCCGTTTCACATCGACTTGTCGACCCCCTACGTCAATAACTAAGCAATGCATGGAGCATTATTACAGGTGACCAAACGCACTTCTTTCCAAACAAAACTCTCATTCAAACCTTTGCGACTAACAATAAAATAAATAACAACAAAAAATTAAAAAATAGCAAATATTTAGAAAAATAATTTAAAAAAAGAAACAAAACAAAATAGATGAAGATTAGAAAGGTGTTTTGAAAGAGCTTGAGCTTGAGATTGTCGAAGCTTTCTGAATATGATTAAAGTACCTATCACACGAAATTATTCGTTTGCGTTTTCTAAAATTTGAAGTAATCGATCTTAGCGCCTAGCGAGTTCTCCTTGACCATTTTGTTACTTTCTTTTGTCTCCGGGGTGAAGTTTCGTATGTTGCTTGAGAATGTTTTGGTTGTTTTGTTCCTCTTTTCTTGAATTCTCCAAGATTTGTCACGCCATCGTTTTTTCTGAGAGCCAAAACAACATGAGCTCACGCAATATGCAAATTACTACATGTATTTCTCAATTTACAAACACGTCCATTCTTATCAAATCCATTTAACCACTGAAAACCAACTCACTGGAGTTGGAATTCGCCTTTGGTATTCTCGCTTGTCTCAGTTATTGGCTCCTATAGAGTTAAATTGAATGAATAGATACGAGGTCACAACAAAACAGGAAACGATTTAGTAGAACAAATTTGATTAGAATTTGCAGCAATGGACTCCTACAAGAATATTACCGAAGTCGAAATGAATCAGCTCGTGCTTCCTTCGCATACAAACGAGCGACAAGAACACTGCCTCAGTGGTGGACAGCTGCTGAAGTGGATGGACGCAGCAGCTTGTCTGTCGGCTGAGAAACACGCTCGAACTTCTTGTGTGACCGCCTCCATGGACGAACTCTATTTTGACCAACAAATTTATGTTGGTCAAGTAGTTAACATCACTGCGCGAGTAAATCGTGCTTTCCATACAAGTATGGAAGTTGGAGTAAGGATACGAGTTGAAGACCTGCTTAGCGGCGAGATACGAAATGTTTGTAAGGCTTTCTTTACTTTCGTAGCCTTGGATAAGAATCACCAAAAACAGCAATTGACCCCCGTGGTGCCTTTCACAGAGGAAGAGAAATCTCAATACGCTCTCGCCAACGAGAGGAGGAGAATGCGTATTCAGTACCCAGTCAACCTGAGAGAGCTTGCTAAAAAGCAGAATGACCAGCATGACAATGAAATGTACACACCGGAGAGTGAGACCCGCTCTAACGGAGAGATTGCACCTGTCAATACCTCGTTAGAAAGTGTAGAGCTAGTTCTTCCTCCTCATGCAAACCATCATCAAACAGCTTTCGGGGGTCAAATCATGGCGTGGATGGTAGCTGCCTGCACCATCACAGCTACTCGCTTGTGTCGATCTCACCCACAGTTGGAAGCAGTCGACGAGGTCAAGTTCCGCGGACCCATTAAGGTGGGAGATAGGGTGGTCATCAAAACGATGGTGAACAACACGTATGACGTTCATATGGAGGTGGGATGTAGAGTAGAAGCTTACTCCATTGGTGGTGAGGTGCGACACGTAAACAGTGCGTTCCTGATTTTTGCAGCCCCACGGCGCACTGACGGCAGGGGAGACTTGAAAATGTTACCCAGGTTAATGATGGAGACGGACGAACAAAAACGGCGAGCATTTGAAGCTATGGCTAGAAAACGCCTGCGCTTTGAGCGTGAGCAAATCCGCAAATCTGTTGGTCCTGTGATTGCCATACCTTGGAACCAGTGCATTAGTCAATTGCTTAACTTTAACAACATAGAGGCTCTGGTGAAACTGTACCAGCTAACAAAATGGCAAGAGGTGCAATCATCTAAAGGAGTCACGCTCTCCAAGTGTGAAAGCGGCAACCATCTGTGTGTAAAGGCCTCGTACTCTATACACCTCCCGGCTGAAGTTATTTTCACTTTGCTGAGGAATGAGAAAGCCCGCAAAGAATGGGATCCTCTTTTGATTAAAGTTCAAGTGATAAAAGTCGTTGATGACGATGATGAGATACTCCACATGGTACTACAGAACAAGATGCATAACGCAACAAAACCAGATGACGTAGTGCTCCTAGTGTCACGCAGGGCTCCTTGTGATGGCAGAGACCACTTCACCATCGCCTACCGGTCAGTAGTACTGACAACACTACCCCCATACCCAGAGTACAATAGGAAAGAACACTTGTGCTCAGGGTTACTCATTAAAGAAACTGAAGGGGAGGAGGGTAAGTCTACTCTAACCTACATCAATCAAACAACACGTGAGTTACAGACCTACGTCATGAAAGATTTGCAGGGTGTCACCAGCTTTTACGTCAAGCGGTTCAAGGATCTTGAGAAATATATACTACTGAAGGCGCGGTCTCTCTTACATAAGATGAGTTAATTGTGAGTTCTTCGCTTCAGCATAGTTAGTGTTGTGGGAAAATTTCTTTTCCGATTTTAGTCAAACGTGTAGTCAAGCCATTACGAACCCTTATGTATTTAGACGTGAATTATTTGTTTAATTATGAGTTATTTTATAAGTCAAGGCTGTGCTCTAAGGAAAATTGAAGAGAGCCCAGTGCTCTGAAACTGTGAAACCCAGGGTGCCCAGCATACGCTTTTTATGAAAAAACTAAGATTCCTGAGTCGCGTAAGAGCAAAATTAAGGTGCCAGGGGCCACCGGGCGCTTCTAGGCCACAGCCCTGTAAACGCTGTGTAGAATATTTTGAGCCCTTAAGGGCTCTGTAAAGCTTTTCGAACTATATTATTATAAATCAATTTTTAGTAACTTTCATCATGCCTTGTATATTGTGATCTTTTATTGGATGATTTTTTTTTATTATTATTTGTTAACTGGAATTCTTGCTAAGTCTAATTTAGAACTGTAGCTTCCAAATGTTTCTTAATTCGCCGTGAGTACAAGTGTATTACGAAAGAAATAGTCTTCTGTAAGAAGGAATTAACAATGAATTAAAGAAAAGAATCAAACTCACCAATTTCCTGAGTCTCAGTTCGAGTGAGATGCACTTTCAGCCTGTTAACACGTTTACACTTCATAAAATTTAATTTTTGATAGAGATCATAGAAGGAGGGAGGTGTGATGTTTTTCAACAGTCCGCTTCTTTATTCTGCTTTTTCATTATGAGATTTTCAAAAGAAAACAGAAGGGAATGACATCCATCAGCCTGGCAATCTCTTGACTTTTTCTGCAATACCGTGTTATCCCTAATAGCGCTACAATTGAGCCACAAGGTATTTATGGAGCGCTTGATTCGCGGCTTAGTAAGAGATTCTAGGTCTTTCCGGCGCAAAGCGATTCTGTTGTTTTTCGGGGAAAGAAACTCATGTTCTTGGTCGTGCGGACAATCCTGCTAGCTAAGCAAGCTAATATAATTGTTCAATCATTTCTTTTGATCGTAAAAGAAAAGACACTTTTTTACTTGCTTGCTCTATTTGTTCACCTGTATGTTTTGTAGTTTAACTAAAATTGAGATTTCCATATAGTCAGTATTGTCTTGACATTGGAAAGTTTCAAGCTGAATGTGGCCCTTTCCTGAGCTGCTCAAAATTAGGATTCTTTACATTCCCTTCTCATGAACTCATTGATCAAATACTGCGGAGTAGGGAATTCTCTACCGTCAAGAAAGAAAAGATGAGAACTGTGGCGCTTGAAGGTCACTGAATGTGCTCAATATTTTGTCTTTGTTTTCCTTACGATCTTTCTATTGATCAGTTCAGCCAGCATGATTGAAAAATAAAGCTCGGTCTGATCCAAAAAAAACTGAAGTAAAACTTGCAAGAGAGAAGTACGCTGGGCTTCATCGTTGCTCTTACGACACTGTTTACTTTGGCAAAACTTTGTGGTTCCCAACTGCTTCCGCCGATCATACAGTTTAGCAATAAATTATTTTTTTCAAAGATAAAATAGCACCCATTAATAATAATGGTACTAATAACATAAATTCAAAATAAAAATAGACATTTGCAAGGAAACCAACAGACAATTTAAAATGTACGCTGCCAAGAACAGTTGATCAGATATCGTGCACTCTGGAGATAAGATTGGAAAAATACTGACTTGAGGTTGTAACCTTGTTCCCAGGCTCCTTTCTCAAGGGAGGAAGGGACAGGGTCCTAAAAGGCTGGTTAGTGAGGTGGGGGAATTATACTTATCAGAAACATTTGCAAGTGCAGTCAAACCACAACAAAAACAATTACTGGGTGTACGAGCAAAGAAAAGAGGAAAACAAAGACAAAGAGACAGGCAGTCTTTTATCGTTGCTGCTTCATGTTCGATTGTGTCTCAACACCTGTGCCTTTAATAATCTACCATGAAAACCTACCTACAAACTAACATATCGTGTAGAGTAATATTAAATGCTTAGTGAAAACTAAATTAATCCATATGTAATATCAACACAAGTGACTGCCAGGGAAAGCAAATTTGTAGTTTCCTCTATCTATTGCTATCTGTCTTAAGCAATAGAAAAAAGACAGATTAAAGCGTAGTGGAGTTCATACTCTGGAGCAGATTTTTAATGGATACTTATAGGAAAATTAGAATATTTTCCGTTTAATTTAGAGAAAAATTTCTTCACATCCTTATCCTACTATAAGTTTACAAGATGTGGATACAGTCCACTGAATGTCTGGACAAACTCTGTTATTCATCCAACTATTTTCATGCCATGGTGTTGCAGTTATCACTTTCCATTGGTGTCAGCTGTATTTATCTGTTTCTCAGTTTTTGGATTTTAATTCAACACAAGGACTTGATCAAGTCACTAAACTAACTAAATAAAACTTATTAAAAGTAGCACTTAAATTAAATAAAAGCAGATTCTTTGACTAGTGAAAGAACACCTGGCTGCTTTCTGAAAGCTGTATGTAAGGATATTTAATATGCAAATGAAGTAACATTGCTGATCAATTTTGATCTTTTTCAAAAATGAGATGACACCAAAATTCGTGGGCCAATCAGGTTTGTCTCTATCTATAGAAAACTGATTGAGCCACACCTTGGAAAAAGTAAAAATATAGGGCACAAAAGATATTTACAAGTTGACAACTGCTACCTAGAGAAAAAGATGTCACAAGATATACACCTAGCAAGCAAAGCTGGAAACAACAGTAGCAGTCTATTTTAGCAAACTATAAAGTATAACAGCATTTCCCTCAGGATCTTTTCCTTGCCAATGTCCCTCACCAATGTTCCGAAGTCCACCAGGAATTTCTGAACACATTTTGTTCACATCATTCCCTTTCAACATGAAGCAAAGAGCAGTGTTTTTCACTGGATGTGATTTTAGGGCTGGATGACAAACAAGTTGCAGTTCCAGTTTGGGTGATAGAGGGAACGTGCGGGTACTAAGGCCCTCTTCAATCTTGTTCAGGTGTAGTGGTTTCTTACCAGTGATCAGGTGGTAAAAGTGCTCTACTTCATCCATGTCCGTGTTCACAAAAAGAATAATGCGAACTCCAGAACCAGGTGATAGTTTCTTGACTGCAAACACAGGTCCTTCCCTATTTGCAGCTTTGAAATAAATCTCATCACCAGGTCCTTCTGTGATTCCTTGTGGCACACTGACTTGCTCCCACTCTTTAGAGTTGCCTCTTACTACACTCAAACAGCTTTCAGAATTTTTTTCTGCTCTCTGCGTAAACATTAGCATCATACCTACAGCCGGTTTTGTTAAACCACCATTATCCACCCGTCTGGTCTTAGATGCTGGAGAATTTGAGGGGCTGGATCCATTGTTAAATTTGTGTTCGGGTTCTCTGACACTTAAGAATGGGAAAGTAGATTGATGTGACACCAACAGCGAGGAAAGGGTTTCCTTGAGATTTGAGCCTTCATCAGTAGGTGTGGCTATCTCTATGAAGCATGGTGGGGGAGTTATTAGTGACACAGCTGAAAATGATACAAACACATTGAGTCAGTTCTTTTCTTCATTCACTTGTGGGAAGTGTATGGCCCCTGACATGGTAAAAACATGTAGCATTGCCAATTCAAATGGCTAAAAATGTAAAATCCTTTTTCAAGCCAGCTAGGAGTAAAGGGTGACCCATGTCTGAGATGGGAAGCTCATAGACCAAGTCAAAAACACATTTTAAGACCAAGCTTATGATGTCACTCACCAAAACATCAAAAAAAAAAAGATGAGACTTGCTCAATCCTACTTCACAAGGTTAATCAAAACTTTCCAGTTTGCCATTTTTTTGTTCGTTACTTGATCTTGCTTGTAATGACCTATATGGATCATGGCAGGGGAAGCGGCTATAAAGAAAAACACCCTTAAGGGTTGTGTTTTCAGATTAGAAGGACAACTTGGAGCCAATAGTTTGGCACTAAGACTTTTGTGTGCAAATAAACTCTATATAATAGTAATCATTAGATGTATAACTATACTCACAATATTTGTTTATCTTTATTCACTTATTATATTGAAACAAACCTTGAATCTCAGTGAGCTTTAAATGAGATATTTCCTCAATTTTTCCCTCTAAAAAACATTGCCCCAATTTGTCATAAGTGGCAGTACTGGAAAACTTCATTAACAGCTGAAGAGCACTATGGCGTAGAGGTTCTAGATGGTCATCTCCACTCTTCTGTGATAAAACTTGTCTTACTTTCCTGATGATTGCTTCATCAAGGCTGGAATTGCGAGAACTAGGTGTACTTTCAAAGCTTAATAAGGCTACAAGGTCATCTTGACTAGAAAAACTATGCCGACCTTTGATTACTTCAGAGCCCCACTTGCTGTGAACCTTCCAAGAAAAATAAAAGGTACTTTATTAATGATATTCCCTTCACAGATAGCATAATTTAGCATTGAGAAAGAATCGATATTAGCTATTAGTGGAATAGTTCAATTAAACGATACCTATAAAATCATTTAAAATGATTAATAATTAATCATAAATATGCTAAGCTATTTGCTGTTTTTTTTTCATTTCATACTGTTCATATTTACCCTTCTCACAATTCCTTAATCATCTCTGAATCCTCATTCTGGTAACACAATAATTTTGATACAAATATATTTTTTAAGTTTTTTATTATAAAAAAAAGAACAACAACAAAGTCTTCTATAATTATCCCATGTCCAAACTCTTGCTAATCATAGAAAAATAGTCAAAAGTGTTAAAATCATAACAGTGAAACTACTTTCCTGAACCTCGTGGTTTCACTTTAGTCCCCAAATCCCCCTTTCTATATTTTTGTCACACTAGTCTCCAAGATTGAATGGTGCATTATACATATTAATATATGGATTTAGTCATTTTTAATTTATTTTGTAGTGTCCCCATTTAGTGGTTATGTACTGCTATTTTAGTCTGACACTTAAATAAAGGTATTCATTCATTCATTCATTCATTCATATATATTCATATTCAACTGGGATTTCATACTTTACCTATCTGACAAACTTTTATGTGTTTTGTTGGAGTTTCAAAGCTAAGGACAATTTGTGGTGCATATTACACAGATAGTGTCACGTATTGATGGTCAACCCTGGACATGTCTCTGAAACAACAATTTAAGTGTGGAAAGAGGGAGAAAGATAATAATAAAGAGATTTAGCACTGTGTTTACATGAAACCTGGACAGCAAGAGTGACCATGTCGCCTTCTTTTTCCCGCCACTTTTTCATGTTTGCTGTTTACACTTCACCGTTTCTGTGTTAAAGTAACCTGTTTTGCATTTGCCATGTAAGTAAGATTTTATTCGCACTTTTAATGTCACAGAGAAAAAGTTAATTGCCAGAAAAAGGGCACCAAAACTATTTCTTGTAAGTCAATACAAGGGAACCTTCAAATCCACCATGATGTGAGCTCACACAAAGCTAAAGCAGTAAGGTTCACATCATTTTATGTGAAACGAGGAAGGGAAAGCTGACATTTGCTGTTTCACGTAAACACAGTGTCAAATCTCTTTAATAAAAACTATCCTAACATTTCATCATTGACTTTGAGAAGAAGAAAATTTCAGGACCTGAACCTAGAGGGTTCAATCCTCTGAGAAATTTGTTGCCATGAGCAAAGTTTATGAGAAAAGCCTTATCACCCATGTAATTTGAATGTCTTAATGTTAAATGCTGTGCAGGCACTAAAAAATTATATGTTAAGTTGAAAACACAGGCAATACAACTAGTGCCCAGCACCTTGGAAAGTAAGTTATGTGACACAAAGCCATTTTTGAAACTAACATGTGAGTCTTAGGTTTTTAACATACATGTAGCTATGATTCTAACCAACATACAAGTTAAAGGATACCAGTTTATATGTTTGTCTTCTCTCAATTGAAAATCATTGTAATTATTTACTAGAAAATCCAAACAAAGGATCTATAAAATAATCTTTTACCACAAAATCTAAATTCATCAATTTTTAGGACCTATGATATTTAACAATTATTCCACAAGCGTGCATTGGATATGAGATGATAGATACCCAACGAGGTGTGTAGCGCCTCGTTGGCTATAATCATCTCATATCCAACAAGCGCGAGTGGAATAATTGTTTTATTAAAAACGTCCCCAAGATATTAGACAAATCTTACATTTTTTAGCTCCCTTTTTTATTTTAACCCGACGCGTACGCTTACCATATTTGTAGATTGTGGTATATTGGCCATATACCATAATGGCAAAGCCAATAAAAAGTCTTGAATTGCATTATCCAATGATCCAGTTTTTAAAAATAACAGTTTTTAAAAATAACAGTTTTTAAAATAAAACCAAATTAAAAGGTAAAGAGAGAAGGGAAACATGTTGGCAGTTATATGCACAGCATTCCAAGCATTTGTTTAGTGCTGCTTTTCTTTTTCTTTTTTTTTCTTTACCTGATTTTTTAAAATAATTTTGTTTGAAGGCAATCTGATAGCAATGACCACTGAATTAGGGAACTTATGGTGAAAGTTACAGTACTTTGAAAATATTTTCAATGACGAAACTAGAGAATGAAACATACTCCTGATTATAAAGATAAGATTAGGATATCATACTCAATTGTTCTGGATAATTTCTCAGATTACTTCTTTTAGTTTTGCTCTTAATTTTTCAAATTAACCTACTACATTCATATCTGCTTAGAATAGGACAATTCTTTTGTAAGATTGAAAGGAACATTGACTGCTCACAAGGTATAGCGGGAAAAATGCCTTTTATAATTAAATAAACAGTACATGCGCGAATTTAAATAAAAATGGAAACTGTCAAACATACAGATTGAACAGACTTGTTAATTTCACAGTGTTTCAATTCACTAGATTTCAAGGTGACATTGTCTGCATAATAATTTCCTTAATATTCAAACCTATCAACAAAATACTGTTTAAATTCTACAGAATCCTCCATTATCCATAGAACACGACATCCTACACGTTTCTGCTATTATTCGTTTATCGAAACTTGACAAGCTGTCAATCACGAAAATTCCATTTCTTACAAATGTCATGTCAAATTAATGCGATAAAACAATACTAATAACAGCAACCTCTGAATATGTTTATTTCAAGGTGGCCTACGCCAATCGCAGTATAAAAAAAAATACTACAAAATTGACAGCAAATGGGATCACTTTAGGCTTAACAGGCAGACATGTCAACTTTCTATAAAGATAAAAGATTAAGAGATGTTTATTTCCTTTGGGAAATGGCAGAAGTTATACTGTCTACACACAACTGAGTCCGCGCTTATAAACGATGTCGAACTTTCACTTTGTTCCTGTTGGAGAAAAAGCCGGAAATACGCTACTAAATACACACCGAGGGGTTAATATCCTCAGTTAAAACATTTTAAGCATAAAAGGCGATATAACTAGATAACTAACGCAAAAAACTGCATCTAGCGCATAACTTAAGGTCAATCATGTCTCCATTTCGCACAACTTCATCATTCATAATTTGCTACATGCTTGGCGGACAATTTTGAGAAGACTTTCAAAAAAACGTTGATTAGATTACCGAATTCAGGGAATTCGCATTCAACTATCTCATTCCTTTTGTCTGAAATCTGTTAAACGTAAGCTAAGCTTATCCTATGGCGTTGACATCTGTGAAATCAAATCTCTTGGGGCATGCTTTTATAATCAACAGACAACCTATTGGTCTTTGCGCAATGTCGCGCGCTTTGTCATAAAAATAAAGAAGGCAATGCAAAACAACTGGTACCTTTTTCCTTCTTTGGGATTCTTCTGCAGCAGGGTGGTAATGAGCTGGCGGCTCCAAATGCGGTGAAAAAATCTTGCGAATCAAATATCGTTTCGGGATTTCCGTATCTTTGTCGAGGTGGATAAGTCGTGTTGAAGCGGCGTCAGGTACATCTTCATCGATATCATCTTCGTCCAAAAAGGCGAGATTAAATTCTTCGTCTTTTATATCAGCCATAGATTACACAAATGTTATATAAACGTTACAATCGATTACGAAGAGACCGTAAAAAGAAAGGTGAACCAGATAGCGTGCTTTCAAAACTGTGAGCCTCTATCAAAACGCTCCCCCTCGGGCAATGTTTTCTAAACAAATAACGCGAAGAAGTCTGGAGCCAAGATTTGTTCGAGAGAGATTGAGGAGAGTGTACCCAGTACTTTGGCTTGAGGTTCGGTAACATGGCGGCAAGTCGGATAGGGAGGATTGACCGGCAGTAATAAATGGCAGCAATTTGTGCATAGAAGCTGTCTTTGTGAAATCCAGAACATGGAAGAGAGAGGTAAAAGGTGTTAACCTCTCAATTAGTCAATTTTGTTGTTCAGGTCACGTATAATCATCTTTTTGGGCCGTCAAAGAAAAACCGAAAGCAATTTGCAACAAATGAATCATTTTGTCTATGGACAGCTTTTGTTGTTCCGCTGGTTGATGAGGTGGTTAATTTTGATCAAAAAATTTTTCTTGCCAAAACAAATTTTAGACAATTTATCTCTAACTCCGAGGTATGATGAATAGTAGGGTTCAACTGTACAGCTGGTAGTTAATTCGAAATTGTTAGCTTAGCTATTTTAATTTCTTTTGGATAGTTTCAAATCATCCAAATTAATCCTTTGTTGGACAGTTTTCAAAAATTAAAGGATAGTAACTTGATTGAGCAATACCCAATTACAACTGACCAGCAGTACAATTAAGAAGTAAGAGGACAAATTGGGCCGCATGTAGTCTTAAATATTACATTTACAAATTAAAGTTATTTACTGTTTTAAGGAGGCCAAGTCAATATACCAGTTTATATTGTTACACCCTAAGAACATTCTGACAAATGATAAGTACAAATTTTCAGTGTATTAAATAAATCTGTCTTTATAATAAAATGGATTTACATATTTTCAGGTTGGGCAATCTTAAACAAAAAAGAAAAGGGATGGGATAATTAACAATTATTCCACTCGCGCTTGTTGGATATGAGATGATTATAGCCAACTCGGCGCTACGCCGAGTTGGCTATAATCATCTCATATCCAACAAGCGCGAGTGGAATAATTGTTTTATTAAAAACGCCCTCAAGAAATTATTATTTTGTAAGAAGAAACTGGATTTTTTAGCTCCCTTTTGATTTTAAGCTGACGCGTACGCTTACCATATTTGTAGATTATGGTATATTGGCTGATATACCATAATGGCTAAGCCAATAAAAAGTCTTGAATTGCATTATCCAATGATCCAGTTTTTAATAACAGTAATTATTAAAAACCAGATCATTGGATAATGCAATTCAAGACTTTTTATTGGCTTGGCCATTATGGTATATCAGCCAATATACCATAATCTACAAATATGGCAAGCATATGTGTCAGCTTAAAATTAAGAGGGAGCTAAAAATTTAATCAAATTTAATCAAATTTAACCATTTAATTGAACATTTTTAATAAAACAATTATTCCATTCGCGCTTGTTGGATATGAGATGATTATAGCCAACTTGGCGCAACGCGCCTCGTTGGCTATATATCATCTCATAACCAACGCGCTCTCGTGGAATAATTGTTAATTATTAAAAACTAGATCATTGGATAATACAATTCAAGACTTTTTATTGGCTTAGCCATTATGGTATATTAACCAATATACCATAATCTACAAATATGGCAAGCGTACGTGTCAGCTTAAAATTAAAAGGCAGCTAAAAATTTAATAAAATTTAATTTAACATTTTTAATAAAACAGTTATTCCACTTGCACTTGTTGGATATGAGATGATTATCGCCAACTCGGCGCTACGTGCCTTGTTGGCTATCTATCATCTCATATCCAACACGCGCTCATGGAATAATTGTTAAATGTAAATAGAGGATATTATGTGGCCATTATGTGGCCATGCAGGGATATGAATTTTATCTTCTCGTGCTGTAAGTATCTCTCACAAGTGAGTGAAGTGAATGAGTGAGAGATACTTTTAGCACAAGAAGATAAAATTCGTATCCCCAAATGGCCATGTAATGTTCTGTTTATTTTATTGATACTGGTGAAATTTCCACGCAAAGCAGGACCATTTTTTTTTATCCATTTTCGAAGTAGCAAAGTAGTGCAATTAAAGTGGTCACCTATCACAAAATGCCTGTTGCAAAAATGTTATGAAACTCAGATATAAAGTTATAAAGGAGAAATTAAGACAATAATACTTATATATAGAGGTTTTGCATGGCAGCCATGTCGAATGGCAGGAACAATGAAAATATATGGCATAAGAAAGAAAAATTTTTCCCATGGGAAAAATAATCTATTGTTCCTGCCATGCAACATGGCTGCTGTGCAAAACCTCTATTCTGTTCCAAAAAGTCAAAATCTTAATGAAGAAGAGAAAAATTCTATAATAGCCATATAGTAACCATGGCAATGACAATATCCTCACACATGAAAGATAAAAATAGTATCTTCGCTGTGCGCAATGTAGATATAAATTTTTAGTTAAAGGAAAAATCCCAGTATTTCATCAGTATCTATATAATAAAGAGTGGTAATTTTTTATCTGTGAACCCTCTTTTGATTTACTTTATACTTGTTTCTTACCCAGATGCAGAGCATGGATCTGAAACATTAGAATATACATTTGATCTTCTGGAAGTTGGGTGTACAGGCACAATTGAAGTTATACCAGAATCATTCAATAAATCTTCCAAAAAGGAATTAAAACCACTGACAACAGTAAGTTGATCAATTATTTTGTTCTGCCTTTTTTGGTTTATTATCTGGTAAGCAGTATTTGAATGTAGAAGGTGTTTAAATATTGGGTATGAAAAAAATATGTCAAATGTATGTTTTCTCAAAATATCAAGCAACACTTTGTCAGCTACTGTAAGTCTATCTTTGTAAAACTGTTTTTGAAATGTTGATATTTTTCTTTTGTTCAGCTTCCTTGTGGTTTACCACCTTTGTTTGCACCAGATCTAAAGACTGATTTAGAGAAATATCTTCTGGATCCTACTGTGCTGCCCATCCATGACTTTTATCGCACACAGAGGTGATAAAAACAAGTCTATGTAAAGTAGAAGTTCAGCTCAGAAACCATGATATTATTTATTATCTCTGCCATTAATCCTTTAATCTCCTGTGAGTGACTAGGACAGACTTTCTCCTTACAGTATTAATATAATATCAAAGAGAAAAGTGACAAGAGGAAAGAAAAATATACCTGGAGGTTTATTAGCTGATCCAATACTAAATTCACTGAACTAACATCATAAGAATTGTATGGCTGAGGGTAAGGGGCATAACCAAGGAGATCTTGGGAGTGAAAGCATCAAAGGGTTGAGATATATTTTCTTGTTAAATTTTAGATTTTGGCCCCGTGAACAAGACCCAGAAAGTCTGTTGTTTTCAGATGTGTGTCCTGTTCCATTAACGTTAAAAGTAGAGAGAAATCCAACAACAGGAGAGCTTCTAGGTTATAATGAGGTAATGAATGGTACCCATTTTCCACTTTGTGGCATGCTCCAGTTGGACAGTCTTTTTGTGTTCTGCTATGTTAATTGATAACTTTTAGTTAACAGCTAGAGAAGCCTTGACTGTGCTTTCTTCTGTTGTAAAGCACACAGGAAGAGGCTGTAGCATGAAGGGAGTGTAAAAAGAAACATGGGATGTAGTCAAGTGTTTTTCCCCACTTCTTGAATGTCATCAGTATGCTCTATTTAAACAATAGAGTGTTTCTGTCAAGGAACTATCGGCTGATAGTTGCCCCTCAGAAATTTGATGTTCTTAAAACAAATATGCTAGTTTTAAAAACATCAAATTTCCAAGGGGCAACTATCAGACTGATAGTTCCAAGACATAAACACTCTATTGTTTTTATTGTTCACCACTAAATTTTCTTCTGCGCCTACAGCTTGTCACAAATGTCAATAATTTGCAACCGTACATTGGCTAAATAATACGTTCTACCTGTCAGAATTGAAAAGTCACTGTTTTTCCAATCTGCCTAACTTTGTGGCCATCAAACTATTCAAAACTTTTCACGGATGAGTACTATCAATCCAGGTATTTTCCGCAGACGGGCACTATCCATCCAGGTATTTTCTGCGGACGGGCACCATGGGCTGATAGTGTCTCTCCACAGATGGACACTATCGCATCACGTGATCGATTTAAACCAATAAGAACCGGAGAAAATTTAGTGGTGAACTATAAACTCTTGTAGAGCAGTCATAACAGGCCCATCAGAATCCTTGTAAGATTGGTTCAAGTAATCTGACTGGTTGAACAAGCCTGAAACTGTCAAAAATGTCAAACCATCAAAGTTCACAATCTGCAATAGTTCACAAACTGAAAAAGTTCAGTGGGCTGAATTTACATGTAACACTTTTGCCTGAAGTTTTTTTTAGTCTTAATATGAAATCTGAACACGAGATGATCATTGAAATCAGGCCAAATTGTGCCTTATAAAACACGCAAGTTTTTTTCACATAACAATTAGAAAACAAACTGCTCAAGGCATGTGTTTTATGAAATGAACAACAGCCAAATTTACAGGAACAAGAAGATTTGCTTGTGATGACAGTGCCATAAAACTTGGCTGCTGTGACTGATGTGGCCCACTCAACACATTGGAAAGGATATCAGAGCAAGCCCTCAGTTTGGTTCACTTGAAGGGTGTCCAACGTAATAATCTGAGGCTTGCTTCACTGCAATGACCGGAGATCGCCATGTAAGCTAGCCGTGATGGACCTCAGCATGATCACAGTCGCTCTGATATCATCATGATTTGTATGAATTTTAACAGTTATGCCAGTTTGGAATATCTGTGAAGTAGGCCCCATATCCAGCAGTTGGCACTTTAAATGCAGACCATCTTTGTCAGTTGTTGTTAAATAAATCTGTATTGAATGAACTTTTTTAGGAAAAGCAAAGCCTTTATAATGGAACTTGAACTAGTCACACTAGTTATTAGTGAATAGATATTTGAAACTTGTTATTGTTCTTACCGATATTTCCAGGTAATGTTGACAGATACTGGATGTACTTCAAAAAATTCCATGTCACTTTTAAGACAACCTGGGCCCCTATCAGCATCTGTAAGAGGAGAGTCTATCAATTACCCATTTTTACCAGGTAACATGAAGTTCGCTTTCAGCAATATGCTTACATGTAGCAAACAGTTGAATATACACAAAAAAAGATAAATTACGTATGATGCACGATCCTCTCAGTAGAGAGTGCTATTCATGCAATATTTAGCGAAAATCAGACCTGAAAAAAATCAGGCCTGTACGGGATTCGAACCACTGACCTCTGTGATACTAGTGCAGCGCTCTACCAATTGAGCTAACAAGCCAACTGGGAGCAGGCCATTAAGTTGATTCATAATAAACCTGTGATGATAAATCAGATACGATGAATATATGAAGTTCATATTTTTTTTTTTGTTAATCTTGACCTTTTATATGAACTTCATATATTCATCGTAACCAAAGATAAATTAAGTTACAGTTTTGCGGGTGTCCTATGGCTGCAACTTTCACAATACTAGCAAATGCCAAGCTTATACAACTCATTCCATTCCATTCATTTCAAGTTCCTCTTTTCCTTCTGGTGCAGAATGTCTGTTTAAAGAATTACAGAAAATCACTATAAACATTTTAGAGAACAAAGTACATGAGTTACTGTGTATAAGAATGTAATTCCATCAAGTTTAAGTGATTAAAACTTGTTTGTTAATCTTGACCTTTTAATTTTGAAGGTGGTATGGAGACCTTGGAAACTACAAAACCAGATCTGGT
This sequence comes from Stylophora pistillata, assembly GCF_964205215.1. Lineage (NCBI taxonomy): Eukaryota > Metazoa > Cnidaria > Anthozoa > Scleractinia > Pocilloporidae > Stylophora > Stylophora pistillata. The sequence continues at coordinate 15,173,841 of NC_142522.1, read as the reverse complement.
ATTTGATGGTGAGCTGAACTTTGAGAAAGGTATATCATACAGTCAACCCTGTCTTTTGTTTTATATCCTTAATGATGTGCTTGATGATGTTTGTAATTTGCATTTGTAGCTAAGGCTTGAAAACATAGTTACTGTTGTATTCGTTCTTTTTACACCCGTAGATCTTCTGTCTTTACCACCAGGCTTTAAACATGGAGCTAGATTCACTGAAGATAAAGAAGACCAAGGTTGGATCATTCAAAAAATAACCATAGCATTGTATTGCCTCAGGGGCTTTCCAGCAGTGTTTTATCTCTAGCAGTAATCTTCATTTGTGGGAGAACTGAAGTTCTATCAGTCAGCATGCCAGATTCCAGGTTGGGAAGCTCTGGTTTAAACCTGATAGTGTCATTGAGTTATGCTCTTGGGTGAGACGGCTGACTCTCAGTGCCCCTCTCCACCCAGGAGTATTAAAGGGTACCGGTTAACCATCAGAAAAGCCTGATCAAATGTGGGTGGGTGGGTGGGTGGGGGTGGAAAGGGGATAGAGTGACTTATAATGGAACAACATCCCATCCAGGGGGGAGCAGCAACACTCCTTATCTTATTCATTCAGCTATGGAAATCAGATGAGCTCCAGCGATGTGGGCCACTTGGCTTGAGTGCTCTTCTCACCTTTTTTTATTTTTCCCTGTCCATGGTTATGTTGGCAATTATTTGATTTATGCTGTTTGTATGTGTAACTGACTTTAGATGGAGAATCCTTTGCACCCATACCTCAAGTTGTAGCCATGTCTGACATCATTGCTGGCACAACACTAGAAGACCTGGAGTACAGTGATGATGGTGATGACCTGGAGACAGATGAGGAGGGCATAGATAAGGTGCAATATGACTTAGTCAGTGAACGCATTCAATCAAATTCAGATGTCACTGCTGAAATAAAAAAACTGTGAACAATTTGATCTGTAGGCAATACAGTTTCCTCACATTGGATGGCCTTTTTCCTTTGGGCACTATAACATTCCAGAAAGATTCTGCTGGCCATGGTTTCTGAGTATTGAAATGATCACAGTCTGTCTGTTTGGTCAAAAACTTTGTTTATTATTTCTTTCACACATTTTTTACCTTTTATTGTTTGTCTCAAAGACATCTTTTAATAGTGGAAGCTGTTACTCAAGTTTCAATGCAGTGAGTTCTTGTTGTTAACAAGTTTTCTCAATCAGGGGTCACTCCTTCTGTAGAATACCTTTTTTCTTTGATTAACTCTCCAGATTAATGACTTACTTGTATTTTTTTTTGGTGTTCCCGTGTTTAGCTTTCTGAAAAGAGTGGATCTGTGAGTGATCCAGAGGACAGCAGTAAGGGTGAGAACAGTAAATGTACATTCAAATTCTCTATTAACTGTAAAACAGAAATCAAGGGATTGATTATCAGCAAGTAAGATCCAAATATTGGCAAGAGAAAGTTAAGGAGGTTTGAGATTGGTAATATTCTTAAAGGGGCACTGAAGTGATTTTGAAGCATGAACAAACAAGTTTAAATAAAGAAACAGTTAAAAGACCTGAAATAAAAATGATTTTTGTACCTTTTTCCTTTTCACAGGTAGTCTCCAAAGACAGGATAGTCTAGAGAATGTCTTGGTAGAGGTATATATAAAATACAGTGTATGCTTGTGTTGAGAAGAGCTTTGATATTAGTGGTGGGTCAAGGAGAGGAGTCTGCTGCTTTATTTTCTCCTCCCACCCCACCCCATCCCAAGCCCCTTTAACTTACTCCCTCACATGTACGCAAAGGACTAGATCTGCCACTTGATATTACAGTGTTGCACAATGAAAAACCCAACGGAGAGCGTGATAATAAAATGATTTGGTTTTCTTTGGTTGATGATAAAATATTTAATTTCAAAAAAGCTGAGCTGGTTAAAGAGACGTTTACTATATTCAAGTGATCTTTTGAGTCAAGTCCAATTTATGTTTAAGAAGTCGATCTGTGATTGAAGCCCTCAGTTGTACTTTTACAAAGTTGAATAACGCGTGCTGGAACAGTTATTTTTTAAAAAGGAATGACTAAAGTCTATTTAGCGTTACTTGTAAGACAGATGAAAAGTTAGAACCTATGTCTAGATCTGGGAAAAGTGAGAAAATTCATATTAAGACAATCAAATTCTTTCTTGTTTGAACTGTGCACGAATGTGATCGTTCCCATTTGCTGGCATGTAGCCCTCTGACATAGTAACTTGTGGATTGTAGTTTACCTTTAACGCCAAGACATGCTATATTTTATAGTTTATGAATGCTTTCTTAATTTCTTTAGGGAAGCGATTCAGAAAAAACTCGTACTTCTTCAGCGTCAATTGCAGACAAACCCACCAAAGAGGAGTGGGCTGTAATGGTGAACGTCAAAGAACCTGTCAAAGATTTCCATAAGCGAGTTCCTGATATGGCGCACAAGGTGCACTATCGGCTTCTTCAAAACACGATTAACGCTTATCTAGGATTATCTTTTAGCTAAGATTAATTATTCTTAATCTACTTAGTGTTTTTGATGTAATGGAGACGAAAAGAAGACCATTCGGTTCCCTTACGAATTGAGAAAATATATGGCTATTAAGGAAATAAATCAGGTTCTTGGCTAAAAGTCGTATTACTGGATTTGAAATGACATGAAAATGGAAACGAAAGATGGAAACGGAAAGATCGCGTGCTTCTTTTCGTTTTTGGAACGTGTCAAACGCCTTCATGTAACTTGTAAGAACTGATTTCTTCTAAGTATTTCTGTTTGTAGGATTTACTTCCGTTCATTCGATATCACAGAGAACTGAAGTTCATTATTGGTTTGCGGGGTTTTCATTATCAGGGACCTTAGGCAAAAATGTTTTTGAGACGCGGGCGGCGCGGCGGCCTGAAGTTAAAATTTCTCATTTCTTTTGCTCACTTCACCTTTTTGATCGCACAGTTTCGTTTTAAGTGCTTAAACGACGACCTCACGATCAATACATATACATTGTTGTCGTCAAAGCGCGCCAAAGTAAGTTTAATTCTTCTTCCGGTTGCCGTCTGCGTCTCGAAAGCATCTACCGATTATAGAGCCTCAACCAGGTGTTTAGTAATCTAAACGCATTTTTTATGGCACAGTGGTGATCGTGTCCAATGGGTTTTCATATATATAAGCCATATAGGAAACCATTTGCTTTCTTTGATGTTTACAGTGGAAATTTGAGCTGGACACATTTCAAAAGCAGGCCGTCCTTTGTTTAGAAAACAACGAAAGTGTTTTTGTTGCCGCTCATACCTCAGCTGGAAAGACTGTTGTGGCTGAATATGCCATTGCTTTGGCCAGTAAACACATGACAAGGTACTCGTCTGATGATCCTAGTGGTATTACTTATAAGGATATTATTTACACTTACAACCCCTGATTGCCTCCTCTCACTTCTTGAAAAGCTTAACTGAGCAACAAGGTACTCTTAGTTTTCGCACTGAGGATTTTTTTTGTCGGAATAAAGGCAATGAAGGTGCTGAGTAAAATTTATTCCAACAAGCAGGGAAATAAAAATGTTAAGGCTTTTTTATTTCGTGAAATATCAGTACCTAAAGGATATGTAACTAAGCGATCAAGAGACTTATGAGAGGGATTTTTTTGTTGGTTATTTTATTTCCAAGTCGCCATGTTCTCGTCAATGCGAGACAACTTTTTTAAACAGAGGCCATGGGTAACTTACGAAAATATTCAAACCCGAAGTTTCCCCTCACCGTCGGTTTACTCTTGTCTTCTTGCGTAGGACGGTGTACACGTCACCGATCAAAGCTTTGTCCAATCAGAAGTTCCGCGAGTTCAAGGACACTTTTGAGGATGTAGGTCTGCTGACCGGTGATTTGCAGATCAAACCTGAGGCGTCCTGTTTGATCATGACTACGGAAATATTGCGGTGAGTAGAACGCATTACTTTATTGTACCGTTAGAGTATCTTAAGTTTTACGGGGTAGTACTCATTTCTCAGTTTGGTCTGTGATAAGTTTTAAGAGCCACTGAACATAAATATCGAGAATCTGCCGACAGTTAGAAAATTTCGTAATTCGTTTTATTTTTTTTGAAGGACCCTTTTAATGAACCTTTTTCGAAAATTATATTAAAAAGTTCTATCGCGCTTTCTTTTCTCCGAAAAATCGAAGAGTTCAAATACGCCTAAATGGACGTTGTCTTCCCCCCCCCCCCAAAAAAAAAAAAAAGCAATGAAAAATTATACATCTTCGGCAACTTCGTACGCTACAACGCGATAAAATCCCGCTTTTAAATTTTGTGTGCTAGCAGATGAATCTTTCATCTCTTGGTAAATATTAATTTCTTGCTATGTTGTTACGTTTAAGTCTGAATAGTGACCCGTTGAAATAAAGTACTTCGCGTCTCTTTCACAGAGGTAAAATAAAGGTCAACTTCAGTGGTCTACGAACAAGTCTGCCATATATACTTAAAAATTATTATATACATCATCTTTAAGCTTTATCCTTATATTTTAATTCCTCCGATTCTCTATCTTGGCCCGCAATAAGCGGCCCGTCCAGGTTTAAAAGAGTTTGGGCTATTTTGTCAAAAATGCAATGCGAACCGCTGAACAGCTGTCACGACCCATTTAAAGGCCTTTAGAAAGGTCTTGTATGATATATTTACAAACTAAAATATATGTCATCTTAAAGTTTTATCCTTGTAATTTAATTCCTCAAAGTTTCTTCCTTGGCCCGCCGTAGGCGGCGCGTCCAGCTTTCAAAGTGTTCGGGCTAAAAAATGGCAAAAAATGTAATGCGATCCGTTGAACGGCAGTCACGCCAGAGGTCAAGGCCAATCTTCCATCTTGGCCAGGAATGTACCAAATACATGACCTCTTGCGTGACAACCGTTCAACGAGGCCAAGAAAGAAACGTAGAGGAATTAAACTACAAGGATAAAGTTTAAAGAAGATATTATTTTGATTTGTAAATATATCATACAAGACCTATCTAAAGGCCTTTAAATGGGTCGTGACAGCTGTTCAGGGCTTCGCATCGCATTTTTTGACAAAATAGCCCAAACTCCTTTAAACCTGGACGTGCCGCTTATAGCGGGCCAAGATAGAGAACTGGAGGAATTAAAATACAAGGATAAAGCTTTAAGATGACGTACACTGAAGTTGACCTTTTATTTTACCTCCGCAAAAGAGACGCGCAGTACTTTATTTCAACGGGTCACTGTTCAGACCTAAACGTAACAACAACGAGAAATTAATATTTTCCAAGAGATAAAAGGACCATCTACTAGCACACAAAATTTAAAAGCGGGATTGCATCGCGTTGTAGCGTACGAAGTTGCCGAAGTTGCATAATTTTTCATTGTTTCGGGGGAGACAACGGCCATTTAGGCATATTTTGAATTTTTCGATTTTTCGGAGAAAAGAAAAGGGCGATAGAACTTTTTAATATAATTTTCGAAAAAGGTTCTTTAAAAGGGTCCTGTCGGCGGATTCTCGATATTCACGGTCGGTGGCTCTTAAAACTCCCACCTTTCACTAACGCCGTTTATTGTGCATGGTGCCATACGATAACTTTTAGTTTGCTGTCATCTCTTGCGCCTCTGTGATAGTTGAAATCTCTTATCTCTGATTTTCACTTAAACTGATCGGGAAAACGCTCTGGACTGCACCTATTTTTGATGATGTTGCTAAAAACCCGCCTATAAAGGTTAAACATGCAATTGAGTTACATGAAACAACAGAGTCACATAAAAAAGGCGGAAGAATGGGCGCGTAACTGACGGCACGATTTTTAATGTAGCGTTCTCCCATATTGGTCATTAAAACACCGCTTAAGTTCCAATTTGGCAACATATGGTGTTGCGCTATCCTTGGAAAGGAAAGAGCCTCATGAGGAAAGAGCCTCATGAGGAAATTTCAACTCAATCACATCTGACTTTTGACAGTTCCATGTTGTACAATGGTTCAGATGTCATCAGAGACGTAGAGTGGGTGATTTTTGATGAAGTTCATTACGTAAATGATGCAGAGGTAAGTAATTGCCTTGTTAGTTCAGTTAAAGCCATACATCAGGCGACTTGGAAAGTTCTCGTGATGTAACAATACAAAACACGTTGAAGAGGCTACTCTGCCTTTATCAGTTTGGCTGCATGCTGCGCTTGTTACGTGCGTCATCTAAGATTTTACTGAGTGGCTGTAATATTGAGCGTGATGTTATGTTCTTTTTCACAGCGAGGTGTTGTATGGGAAGAGGTTCTCATTATGTTACCAGCGCAAGTCAAGATCATTCTGCTATCTGCAACTGTGCCTAATACACTGGAATTTGCCGACTGGATTGGGTGAGAGTATAATCGCTCCATTACTCTGTCTCAATCATGAACTTTGCCATATTTAGATGGTTAATTATGTAGTTAGCCAATATTCGCATCTTCTAATGATCTTTCAGGGTTTATTCGAGAATCTTCTTTAATAATCAGTTTCGCTAGTATGACCCTCGAAAAGGGCATCCGGTCAAACTGTTCTGGAAATGATCAGTAGATCTTCAAGTCAGCTGCGTTCCCGGCGCCCATCACGCTCCCTGAGATGAATTACAAATTTTCTCTTGTTTTCTTCTTTCACAGACGTACCAAGAAGAAGAAAATCTACGTGATAAGCACTCTGAAGCGCCCAGTCCCCTTACAGCATTTCCTATACACAGGCAATAGTAATAAGACAAGTAATGAACTGTTTATGATTGTGGATGCCGACAGTAAGTTTTTGACGCGCGGTTACGAAGCAGCCGTGGCAGCCAAGAAAGAGAGAGAGGGGAAAGGAAAAGATGCGTATGGCTCCAAAACTCACCAGACAACAAACATCCGGGAGGTGTGTGGCCAAATACTTACAAATATTTTGATTGTTCCTTTACAAAATTCTATATTACCTAAAACGAAACTCTTGAAGATGACAGATTCTCACATGCTTTAGGATCACATCAAAGAGGTGATAATAAACCAAAAATAAAACGAGAGTTTATGAGACTGGCGAATGTTGAGAAGATCAAAAGGGGACTAAAACGGTGACCTTTAGGAAGTTAGGACGCATACTTAAACAAGTACTAACTCTGCCATCCTTCTAACTTCATGGAAGTCTTGCTCGAAATCAGTCTATCAGTCTGTTACATTCTTGGCCTGATAAGTTTACTATCACAGCGCCTATCTCCACCTGGGAGTATTGAATTATGGATGCCAGTGGTTGTGAGAAAAAAAACCATCTTCGATACAGGAGCTTCCTATCCTTGCTAGTGGGATTACTATTCTTTTCTAATTTCAGAATGTAAAATGAACTGCGGTAATTTTGTGTTAAAAGGATCTATGTCACTTCTTTAACCGATCAGATCAGGCCGAAAGGTTGTTTCCATGAGTCCAGTTTTCATGTCATGCTTACGTTTAGCTGAGGTGAAATCGGAAGTGGAAAGACTTCTATCAGCTGATAGATGAGGGTGGGGTGGGTTGGTGTATTATACCATCTAAACTAACCAAGAGTCTGTGTGTTCGTAGGAACGTAACATCTGGTTGTCTGTGATCGAAATGCTCCGTAAGAAGGAGAAGCTTCCCGTGGTCGCTTTTACCTTCTCTAGGAAGAGATGCGATGACAACGCAGACCAGCTTGGTAACCTCGATCTTACCACTTCAACCGAGAAGAGTGTGATCCACGTTTTTATTCAGAAAGCTATTGCAAGACTCAAAGGATCCGACAGACAATTGCCACAAGTAAGATTTTTGCGCATTGATTTTGCATTTAAAGTTGCGTTTTGCTGTCGGATCCTCGAGTGGTCAGGTTATTTCCATCCTTTGGCCTTGCAACTTGTAGCAGTGTAAGCTATGGCAGGAGCTGTCGTATATTCATCTGATTATTCGTTCAAGTCGTTATGAGACAAGGTCTAAAAAGGACGGTACATTTGGAACCAGAAATGCTTATTTGTGTGCCGCTTGCTTCATCCAACGAAGATCTTTCTGAAGGGTTGACATACTTGAAAATTTGTGTTTCCCCTATTTGAGCTTGTGCTCAAGAAGAATTACGAGAGTTGCAAGAAAATTTTGCTTGCCGTAGATTGGAATTATCGCTGAACTTACTTCAAGCGCAAGATTCTCTCTTGCGTACATTGTCACTCTACCGTAAAAAGTTCCGTTCTTTCCCTGTTATGTAGGTTTCCAGGATACAAGAGCTCCTTAAGCGCGGCCTTGGTGTCCATCACAGTGGAGTACTGCCTATTATTAAAGAGGTCTGTGTTGTACTATTATCCACGCGTAGATTTATTCTTGCGGTAATGTTTCTAATCTGAGTAAGTCGAGTAACGTAACATTTATTTTCCAGTAAGTTAACGTGATCTTCAGGTGTTATTACAGCCAAAATTCATTTGTCTTGTCTCCGTTAACTTGTCACGCGACCCTCTCAATCCGCGAACATTCTGATTAGGTTGTGGTTTGTCAAAAAAACTTCCTTTATTACGCAGATGGTGGAAATGCTGTTTGGACGAGGCTTGGTAAAGGTGAGTTTTTTTCATTGACGAAGTGTTTCGGCGCCTCATATATTCTTAGATGAAGAACTCTCACAGTAACCTGTTGCTGTATTGACCGTGTTGTTGGGGGGTGGAAGGGGGGTCTATACAGCTATGATGTTCAATTAGTGGCGTGTTTGTTCTTGTTACGATTTTGACAGCGTGTTGTTCAATGAACAGTGGGTTTGTTTTCAGATCCTCTTTGCCACTGAAACGTTTGCCATGGGTGTCAACATGCCAGCTCGTACAGTGGTGTTTGATACAACCAGAAAGCACGATGGAACAAGCTTTAGGGATTTGCTGCCTGGTGAATATATTCAAATGGCTGGCCGAGCTGGGCGGAGAGGTCTGGACCCTACTGGGACTGTTATCATATTGTGTAAAGGAAACGTACCGCTTATGTCAGACTTACACAAGATGATGCTGGTAGGGTGAACTACGTTTCAGAACTCAGCAAACTTTGTCATTTGAATCTAGTGGTTAGCTTCGCAATATTCGCCTGCGTAAATAGATAAGCATTTTATAATGCTCTGTCTCATGATGAGCAGTCGTTAGCAATTGGAGATGGGGAAGTTTCGACTAATTTACTTCTAGTCTTCGTTGGCGGTAAGTAGGGTGATGTTAAGCAACCATGGGTGCTCTTGAGCGCTGTCAATGGTGCACTTTGAGTCTCCGAGTGCATTGGGCCTGTTTTGTAGCCCTTCAGTAGCTTTTTACTATTAGTCTGTTAAATCTACGAGAGTGACTGAAGACTGAATAGAGACGGGTAAAACACCCACTGACAATATAGTTGTTTTTTCTCTTTTGTTTGACAGGGAAAACCAACTCAGCTGACTTCAAGGTTTCGTCTGACTTATTCCATGATACTGAATCTGCTGCGAGTCGAGGAGTTGCGCGTAGAGGACATGATGAAGAGAAGCTTCGCTGAGTTCCATATACAGAAAGACGCTCAGGAAAGAAGACGCCAAATGGAGGAACTGGAAAAAAAACTACAGAATATAAACGATATTGATTGTATGTTTTGTTCTGAAGATCTGAAGTCTTATTTCAAGGCATGTCGAGAGCTGTCCCAACTAACAAACACTGTCAAGGTAATAGTAAGAATGTTAGCCGTACGTATGATGCACGATCCTCGCAGTAGAGAGCGCTATTTATGCAATAGCGAAAATCAGACCAGAAAAAAATCAGGCCTGTACGGGATTCGAACCACTGACCTCTGCGATACTAGTGCAGCGCTCTACCAATTAAGCTAACAAGCCAACTGGGAGCAGGCCGTTAAGTTAATTCGCAATAAACCCGTGATCAACTTAACGGCCTGCTCCCAGTTGGCTTGTTAGCTCAATTGGTAGAGCGCTGCACTAGTATCGCAGAGGTCAGTGGTTCGAATCCCGTACAGGCCTGATTTTTTTCAGGTCTGATTTTCGCTATTGCATAAATAGCGCTCTCTACTGCGAGGATCGTGCATCATACGTATCTAATACCGCAGTTCAAAATATATGAACTTCATATATTCATTGTACCCAAATGTTAAAAGGCTGATAGTTTCGAAAGAAACTGTTTGGGGCTGTGTCGGTGGGAGTAACGAAATAATTTGGATATATCAACAAAGTTGAAGTGGTAAACTGGCCACCGTAACGATTGCAAAAGCTGACGTTTCGAGCTTTAGCCCCTCGTTGGAGCGAATAAAGGAATTGTGGGTTGTGTGTGCTTTTAAAGGCAGAGAATGGAACTACGTTATTGGTGGGAAAATGGCAACGAGAAAAACAAGAATAAGTGTAAGGAAAATAAGGCAGATTGCCATATGTTGCTTAGAATGATAAGGTAAATTAAAATGTCTAGCGACTGGTTTCGATGTGCCATTGTCATTCCTTTCCACGTCTCGAAGGTGTTCTCGGAATCGGTCACCTAGTCTTCTGCCTGTTTCGCCAATGTATATGTTTTTGCAATAAGTGCAAGTTATGCAATAGATTACATTGGCGGAGGTGCACGTGAAGTGATTGGTCATCTTAATGGATCGTTTAGGTCCCGATATTTTATCAGTGTTGTGAATGAAAGGACACGTTTTGCATCGTGCACGAGCGCATTTAAAAGTGCCTGGTTGGTCATTAGTCTGAAAAGAACTTCTGATCAAAAAATTGCTTATGTTTTTGTCTCGTTTGAATGAAATGAGTGGAGGCTACGAAAAGATAGTGCTTGTCTCTGGATCGTTTTGAAGTAATTTAAAGTTTTTAAGAATGATGGATTTAACTAAGTGGTTGTGAGGGTGAAACGTGAGAGTGAATGGAATGCGGTCGGAATCTTCCTTATGCGACGTTTGTAGTGCTGAATGTCGATCAATAAGTTGGGCGCGGTGGTAACCCGCTTGAACGACAGAAACAGGGTAACCATGTTTATCGAAAAACTGGCACATTAACTCTGATTTGTGGTGGAAATCAGAGTCATCACTGCATAAACGACGAAGTCTTAGAAACTGAGAAAAAGAAATGGAATTCTTAACGTGAGATGGATGCGAAGACGAATATAACAAGTAATTATGCGTCTGTAGGTTTGTAATACACGCTAGTGCATAAACCGTGACCTTCAATTGAAACTTTGATGTCTAAAAAGGATAAAGAATTGTCAGAAATTTCCCAAGTATACCAAATGTTAGCCATACTGGGTAGTTTGTGTGACGATCAATCATCAGGCTTCTATTTACACAAGCTACCCAGACGAGTCAAATGCAGTTTTCGTTTTTACTAGGTCTTATTATTTTTTAATACATACAGCGTGCACAGGTGAAAAAATTTATTTCAATGTTGCTTTGAAACATCTATCTCAGCAGACTGTAATACGTTTGCTTGGTATGTTTACTAGCGTGTGACAGTTTCACTTTCCTAAGGGGTATCAGTGGAGGAGTTTGATTATTTTCTCCATTCAGGCCGCAATATTGTCGTCTCCACATGGTCAGCGGGCTCTCTCTCCAGGGCGCATTGTCACGATAACTACCGCTGAGCACAAGAACGCCTTAGCTGTCATATTGCAGGCAGAAAATGCCTCTCCCCAGGGTTACTCGACCATGCAGTCTCAAATGGTGTTGAGTGCTTCGGAAAGAAAATTTGAAGTATTGGTGATATGTGACCCAAAGGAAAACAAATCAGGTAAGAAAATGAGTAGCGTCATGATTCGACTTAGCGCCCGGGGCGCTTATTCACTTTTGGTAACTCGAGGGAGGGTGCTTACTCGAGACAGAGCGCTTTTAGGGACAGCCGGCTTCTCTTAGGGACAGGCGCTTATTTTTCTTTTGAATGTCGAAACGAATCTTTAATGTTTATTTGAAAAAGATGGAGAAACGGACTATATATGAATTGCGGTTATGAAACGTATATGTGCAAGGCAGGCCTGAATTTTTTCAGGTCTGATTTTCACTATTGCTTAAATAGTGCTTTACTGCGAAGGATCGTGCACATATACGTTTCATAACCGCAGTTCATATATATGTATTTCATATGTTTGTTGTTTGATTTATCATCTACGGGTTTATGTCGAATTAATTTGATGGCCTGCTCCCAGTTGGCTTGTTAGCTCAATTGGTAGAGCGCTGCACTAGTATCGCAGAGGTCAGTGGTTCGAATCCCGTACAGGCCTGAATTTTTTCAGGTCTGATTTTCACTATTGCTTAAATAGTGCTTTACTGCGAAGGATCGTGCACATATACGTTTCATAACCGCAGTTCATATATATGTATTTCATATTGTTTGTTGTTTGAGATATCTATTGTTTACTTCCACCCGCATGGTGGCATGAGGTAACGTGCGAACCACCTACTTCGATCTCAAATTTACCGCCACAAATAAAGACAGTTTCTCTTGGAGAAAGGAAATGCAAATCTCAAAAATTCTTTTATTGTGATGAAGACATAAAACAATTTTGAGGAATGCGCCCGCTGTTCACTGCTTTGGAGTAGCTGTGGCTCAAGCTGACTTGACTCTAAGAGTTCTACATCACACGACGGTTGATTGACAAATGGTCTAGTGGGACCTAAGGCTCCTTTTATAGCGCGCCTTCGTATTTAAAGGAAGATGAGCCACGGTTGATCTCAATGTACACGCACTTCAACAGTGCTACTATTGAAACAGAATAAGGGCGCTTATTAGAATAAGAGTGTATACTCAATAGTGGCGCTTTTTAACAAAAACAGATCTCAGGAGGCGCTCATAAGGATGGAGGCGCATATTGGAACTAGGCAGAATCATTACCGTAACTGTAAATACATTTTTGAACTATTTGGGACTTGCCATCGTCGCGAATTTGATTGTTTGACTCAAATCGCTAAATAAATAACCATTTGACTATACAAGAGATCGCTTTTGAATGAATATGTTGATTTCATTTGTGTGAAATTTGAGAGAAGGATTTCTACTATTAACTTGAAAGGTTAGTTTGTTATTAAACCGTTTTGTCGAAGAATTTGATTGCCAGGTTTAATTCCTGATGAACTTCTTTTTGCACATTTTGTCAAAGAGAACAACGAACTTCAGTCGTCAAAAGAAAGTAAAGTTGACGAACCTGATATGGACGAGGAGGTGCAGCCTTTTATAAAACGAAAGTTATTTTTACCCGAGGGACGATGTTCTCACCACATTTTACAAGTAAATGGAAATGCCATCACTGCTATTTCTGTCCGTCAAATGAAAGTTGATACCACTAAGATAATAGACGATCGTAAAAAGCGAATGCTGCCAAGATTTAGGTAAGTCACGAACGCCTTGATTATACTTTTAAAGTTCGTTCTTCTAGGAAAGGTTCTCTGTGACTTTTTATTTCAGTTTTTAAAGATTAACTTAGTCGATTTCTTTGAAGGAATGACTTACCAGGAAAAACTACCATTAGTGCAGAGCAAGAGCTGCTTAGATTGTCCGAGGCCAATCCTGAGGGACTCACCACCATGGATCCTTTTAAAGACTTTAACATCCGGGACATAGACATGGTGACGACAATAGCGAGAAAACAAAGCCTTGAGGAACAATTGGCAAACTACGCATGCTTGAACTGCCCTAAGTTTACGGAGCATGTGAGTTCATTTATTCAAAGAAACTATGAGGAAACCAGGTCATTTTCCAAGTTCAAGTCAGGAGTCCTGATGATTTTCTTGTTCTTTATTTTACGAGATGTCTACATCTGAATAACTTCTCGCGGTGTTAACTGAAGAGGGCGCTAAATATAAGTGGTAGGAAGGCAAAAGATAAAAAAGAATAGGCTCTTTGAATGACTTAATCACGTGATCAACTTTCGGTAAACACGAAAACAGTTCACTTTTGAAAAATTTTGTTAGCACAGGCTGAAATAGCATGTTAAAATTAGTTACCTTAAGAATTTTCAGCCGTACATCTCAAAGTAGCGAGTGCAACGGCCGCCGAAAGTTAGAGTTATTTGATCCCAGTAATGCTCAAGGAAATATTTCATGACAGTTTGAAAATTTCAAAATTACATGGATTTGTATGAAAAACCATGTCAGCGTGATTGGGTGGCAAAAGTTGTTTTTCTTATACAAATGCTTTTCTAACTTTTTCAAAACTGTCATGAAATATTTCCTTAAGGTGGCTCGTACCAGTTTCCTCGCGCGGGGAACAGATCACTCTTGCGTCACGCGCGAGAGAAACGTGCGAAAGAAGCGCGAGATTAAAAGACGAAAATTTAAAACAAAGATGGCGGCGCGAGGATTTTTTTTCTACTTATGTGAGAAGTTTACCTAAGAGCTTGTATTTGATGTGTTGAGCGGCCACTGTGAATGCAGGAGAAAGAAACTAAGATAAAGAAGACGATTTTCGGAGAAGTAAAGGTTGCTTCACTTCACATTTAAAAGAAATATTCAACCGATATCAAATCTTGCGACGGCGAAAAAAGAAGAACTCAAGTGAAGGATAATTTACCTGAAGTGGAAGAAGACTTTGAAACTTCAAGGAAAATAATATGATATAGCCAGAAGTCATGTGTAGGATTTTTAAGATGAGCTCGGGAGGCTGTCTTTGACGGCTCTTTAATGATTTTCTTAGCAGTAAGCGTCTGTAAACATCAGATCGTAGGTGCTCGCGCGAGCACACGCAATTGTCAGCGGTACCTAAAACAGATCATGAGAAAATGTCGATCTTATAGAATCCAGATTTTTAAATGCGCGAGAACGCGCGTGGAAATTGCTAAACTCACGAAAGCTATTGCACGAAAACAAGTCCGGTGACCCCTTCTTTTTATTGTTCCAATATGATAATAACGTCGAAAGGAATCAGTAAAAAATTAGAAAATTCTACGGGAGGAAATTTGCGATGTGTGAAAATTGCCTTTTTTCTAGATTTTCTGAAATTCCGCTCCGTAGAATTTTTTTAAAATCTTTGTGCATTTTCCTTTTCAAGTGCCAAAAGCAATCACTGAAAAAAATCAGGGCTTCACCGGGTTAGTTTTCGAATTATTTAAGCCACAAGCTAAAAAGTGCGTCTGAATACGCCTATGAAAGCGTTGCCATGGAAACTGCTAGTGACGAAATGACACCTATTTTTGGATAACCAATTATTATATAATTCAACCCCGTAAAAGTGTTCAACTGGCCTTAGTCAGTCTTTCTGTTGTATTCTTTCAAAGTTACAAACCATCAAAAAGATGAAAGCCGGTACGAGCCATCTTAAGCATTACAGGGCTCAAATCTCCTTTTAATTCAAAACAGGTAATTTGAGCCCTTAAATGCTTAAGGGAAGAGTTAACGACAGTTTTGAAAATTTTAGAATTTAGAAGGATTTGCATGGAAAACCATGTCAGTGACTGGGTGGCAAGACCTTTTTTTTCTCATACAAATGCTTCCAACTTTCGGAGGCCGTTGCAATCGCTACTTTTGAGATATACGGCTGAAAATTCTCAGGTTACCTAATTTTAATATGCTCTTTCAGCTTGTGCTAACAAAGTTTTTCAAAAGTGAACTGTTTTCGTGTTTACCGAAAGTTGATCAGGTGATCAAGTTTTGCAAAGAGCCTATTCTGTTTTCTATTCCAGTTTGAAACAGTCGCTAACCAGATGAAATTGAGTGAGCACGTGACCCTCCTAAGATATTTACTGTCAGACGAGAGTCTCCAACACAGAGAGGAACTTCAGCAAAGAGCAGAGGTAAAACTGTTAACTGACATTCAAATTCGTGTCTCGTCGTGAAAATGTTTTTTGCCCCTTAAACCAGGTCTAAACTTGTAATACCGCGTAACTAATTTCATTCCTTTTTCTAAGCGCCGTTGCTGTTTATTCTTCAGGTTTTACTAAAATTACGTTACGTGGACGCAACTAACGCTGTACAGTTGAAGGGAAGAGTGGCGTGCGAGATAAGTAACCACGAGCTGATGATCACAGAGCTCGTGTTTGAAAATACTTTCACAAATCTTCATCCCACGGAGATTGTGGCTTTGCTGTCGTGCTTTGTGTTTCAGCAGGTAAACGTCGCATTTAGTTTAGGCCCATATTCACAGCCTATATTTATATATTATCAGAGCCCACAAATGTCTAAGAGAAGACTTATTACTTTTCACCTGTACGGCTATTTTGGTTTTTACCGAAGTGTTTGTCTTAATTTATTTCTTTCTTTTTCAGCGCCGATGCAGCGAACCAACATTAACCAAGACGCTAGAAGAGGTAGAAATCTACAAATACTATTTCTGTTTAAGGAGGCGGCGTGTCCAAGTGCCCAAGTTAGGGTGCTGGACTTGTAATCCAGTGTCCCGGGTTCAAATCCTCCACCTTGCCACTCACTGGATTTGTTCTTGGTTGCCCCTAGTTCAACTCCTCGGCTGCGCTCTGTAAATAGCCCACTGGTCTGCCTCCTGCCAGTGGGGATTTTTAAATACTAAGTTAGTTTACATTGTGGCTGAAAAGCCCCTAAGGGGGAGCTTCAATTTACGTATTTATTTATTTTATTTATTTATGAGAGGTGCCGGCTGGCGTGCTGTCTTTTCTTTCACTCTTATCATTCACTCTGGCATGGAAAGAGAGCAGTCCTTCTTCTTCGGCGAAGTCCGTCGCGCGGACAAAGAAAGAAAAAATTATGTTTGCGCGCCGCGTGGAACTCTGCGAGTGATAGGCACGTAAAGCCTCATTCCCAGAGTTCCACGCGGCACTTTAACATCAATTTTTGTTTTGCTCGCGCGACGGACTTCGCAGAAAAGGAGGGACTGCTCGTAGTCTAATATGAAAATAATCATAGGGAAGAGACAGTGGCCTTCAATCTTCAATAACGACTTGGGTATGTCCCTTCGACAGAGGCAGCATTGTGATATTGTCATTGTTTGTATTTGCCATGGGAGAAAATTGATTTTCCACAGAAAGTCCATTTCTTAGGTTTGCTCACAATATGAAAGTTTGAACCTTGATTAATTAATCTTGACATTATTATTTGACGCTGCTCATAAGGAGCTATGTTTTCATATGATTTTCAGGGCAAGCAGAGTATATTACAAATGGCAGAACGGATCGCTAACTTGCAGTCTGAATGTGGTTTGTCTACGTCTGTGGAAGAATTTAAAAAGCAGTACAACTTTGGCCTGGTGGAGGTTGTGTTTGAATGGGCGAGAGGAATGCCTTTTTCTGAAATAACCAACTTGACAGATGTGCAGGAAGGTAGGAGAAAGCAACCAGCATGTTCAAGTTACCAGATGGAGGACTGGTATTTTTTTGCCTCCGGTTGCCTAACTCTCCGAGGAATAATATACCAACTGATTGAAGTTTAAGTTAGGGTTCTTTCTCGACTTGCAATTTATACTTTGTGGTTTCCTATAACTGTTTTGAACGATCAGGAAAAGATATTGCGATTTGAGTGTTAGTGGGGTTCCATCGCCTCCTTTGGATTGAAAAAGACTGGAGAAAGATGTTGTTCACTTGTGACAAGCAATAGAGTAACCCTTGAGGATTCGAACTTAATCTCTCTATTTGTTTGTTCTTTACTGAACTACAGAGAGTTCGTCGCAGAGGTTCACTCTGTGGAGAGTCTAAAGGGTTCCCCCCCTACTTTAGTGAAAGATGTTTAACCTTTGTTATGAACATTAGGTGACGTGTGAGGATTCGAACTTCAAATCTGTCGATTTTTTTGGACTGAACTACCTAGTTTCACTCTGCAGAGATACTCAACTTTATAAATACTAAAAGAATTATTTCAATTATTTTTTCAGGGATCATTGTTCGCTGCATTCAGCGACTAGACGAGACATGTCGTGATGTTAGAAATGCCGCTCGCATCATCGGGGATCCAAAGCTTGGAGAGAAGATGGAGGAAGCGTCCGCTATGATCAAAAGGGACATTGTATTCGCAGCAAGTCTGTACACGCAATGAATTAGTAGCGGGAAATAGACAATTATATCAAAACAATTTTAGCCGCAGCTGAGTCATGGTAGGATTTCGTCTTGTAAAGATTAAGTTTGATTTTCATCCATTACTTAAAACTGGCAGTGCTCTCGGAGCTGCGGGTTTTGAGGTCACCCATGTTGCTGGTCAGCCTGGTTTGTATTTAGAAATCCGTGACTTAAAAGCGCTGTTAGAACAGTCATCATACGAGATGTTAAAACTCATCTGCTTAAATTCTTTAGGAGAATACTTCGTTAAATTTGAATTAAAAGCTAAAGGCTGAAGAGTCTCACCCTGGTTCAAGAACTCAACTTTCAATTTTTTTTTAGACTTAGCTCATGCTCTTACAGGTATAAACTTCGTATTTTTCCAAATATCTTTTTTATCACGTATCTTGCGTAACTCATAACTCTTGGTTTAAGAAATGACATTTCGAACCTTTTAGATTTAGCTCAAAATAAACAAATAGGTTTGAATTAACTCAGAATACGTTTTGCATTTTTCCAAATGTCTTTTTTATCACTTAACTTACGTGATTCGTTAAATGTGAAATTAGACGTCTGGTGGTGTTTTCTCACGAATAGAATCCAATTCACTCTAAAACCGGTCAAACCGGATGTAACAATGTAACGCGTTCTACTCACTTTGATATGTCCAACCATCGGTAAATTCTTTGTTTTGGATTCTGTTATCTTTCCAGTGAGAGCAATATCAAGTGATACACATTTCCATATTAATTGACGCAACAGAGCGATTCATCATCTTCATCATCGTCATCATTACTATAAGATCACTATCGTCATCCCCATTATAACCAATATCATTATTATTATTATTATTTGTGATCTTTAGAATGAAATAATCATGTCAAATGGAATCTATGACAGATTTTATTTTAATTGAGCTTATACTATATTGTAGGAATAGAATTTTAGTGAATGGATAATAATAAAAAAGTTTTAGGTTCATCATCATTATTGTTATTATTATCATTATCATTGTAAACTATTTAGAGTTCGAAACATCAATGAAAATATAATTTATAAGGTATACAAATGAAATTGATACCACCAATTCCAAGAAGTGTTTTTTAAGGTACGCGTGTAGCAGCCCCAGGGGCACAAGATGATTATCCGAGGTTCCTCCCGAGTGC
This sequence comes from Stylophora pistillata, assembly GCF_964205215.1. Classification (NCBI taxonomy): domain Eukaryota; kingdom Metazoa; phylum Cnidaria; class Anthozoa; order Scleractinia; family Pocilloporidae; genus Stylophora; species Stylophora pistillata. Next base: position 15,154,820 of record NC_142522.1, on the reverse strand, counting down.
TTCATCCACAACTATCACAATTTTTACACTCCAAACCACATGAAACCACAAAATGTAACAACTTTGTTAAACACAATATGTAACTTGACAAAGAATACATTGACAAAAGTAACGCTAAATGGAATAAGACGAAATCTGTGGCCCCACACATGAGCATGATTTTACGTAGAAGAAAAATTCAACCTTTTCCGTCTCTTAATATTCATTTGGACAAAATTTACATCAAAAAGGTGTAAGCGATGACGATTTTTCGAAAACCTCAAGAAAACGTTGTAAAGCAGTTATTGTCACACGTTGGAAAAATACTGAATTAAGAGTTGGATGAAGATCAAAGTACATCAACTAAGATACATGGTCTCTCTGAAATAATGATGACAGCGTATGCCAGTTCCTGTCCCGTCCATAATCTACCTTCTAAAAACACGAAATCACATTTACTGATCACTTATTGAATAAAAGATTTCAAAAGAAGCTACAAACTGGATCACTTTATTTAAGAAGTGGTCATACAAATCAGAATAACAACCGATTCCTAACTCGATCGTGCTTTAGTTTACTTTCTGTTTCCTTGAGGAACCTGACAAACAGCGTAGGACGGATCTAAACATAAGTATGATGATCAATAAAACAACGACTAAAACTAAGAGTACCACGAATAAAACATCAATGAGGAAGAGCTTATAAAACGGCAGATCCAGGCCACGAGGTCTCAGGTACTGCAAACCACCTTGAGCTTGCGTATATTCCACCCAATCAGCGGCTTCCTTGACGGGTGAACGTGGCAACTGCTGTACAGATTTTGATATTCGTTGTGCTTTCTCTCGATAGCTAAAGGGATAAAATTGGAACTGTTGATATTGATATCAGGTTGAGGCAAGGAGATCAATAGTACAGCGATATTTATCAACGATTCACCAAAGTGGAGGTGGTTAATGGTGGATATTTATTGAGCCACGAAGCGGCGAGGTAATTATCCATCACTAGCCACCGACACTGAGGTGAACACATGTTTTAGTATTTACTGAGACAGTGAGGTAACATATAACAAAAGATATTTCTTTTAACCCATTTTTTCCTGCAACCGTTACAATATTTTCGGGCGCAAATTCCGCGGAAGTTCTCGGAGGTGAATAGCAAACGATGTTGGGAGTTTGAGAAGCCAATAAGAGTGCACCTTCAATTCTATTCCCTATTTAACAATTATTCCACGAGCGTGCTTTGGATATGAGATGATAGAAAGCCAACGAGGCGCGTAGCGCCGAGTTGGCTATAATCATCTCATATCCAACAAGCACGAGTGGAATAATTGTTTTATTTAAAAAAAAACTCCCCCAAGATATTAGACAAATCTTCTCGACTTTATTTTGTAAGAAGAAACCGGATGTTATAATGTACAGATATTAGATTATGGTATATTGGCTCATATACCACAATGGCTAAGCCAATAAAAAGTCTCGAGTTGCATTATCCAATGATCCAGTTTTTAATAATTTAGTTTAGAACATAGCAAGCAGAGCCGCGCAATCAAATGCAGTATACGCAAGGGTGCTCAAAATCCTGATAGTGCACGCTGATAGCGTCAGCAAATTGCTTCGCCAGAAATTTTTTTTCGCGCGAGCGGCCATTGTTAGCGCAGGGAAAAACAATATATTTCGCGACAATAATGGATACAAACAGAGACTCGGCCTACTAGTCCCAAAACGAAGACAATTTTTCGACCTTTTCCCTTGGACTAGAGTTCTTAAACGAGGCAGACAAAGAGAAAAACAACGGAAAAGGAGACTCGGCATCAGCGCCGTCACGATTCGCTTCAACTGATATTGTTGTCCGTTTTTCGCGTCAGATTTGATGCACCGGCTATGTTCTAAAACAATTGGTTCATGCTTTCAGCTGTGCACTATCGAGTTATGGAGCACGTGGGAAGTTTGGAGAGCACTCAAGAAGCCAGAGTTTCCCTCGGCTATCGCCTCGGGCAACTCTTACGCTTCTTTCGTGCTCTCCAAACTTCCCGCGTGCTCCATAACTCGATAGTGCACGCTAAAGCATGAACCAATTGTTAATCATACTTGAAAGTACGTATGATGCACGATCCTTCGCAGTAGATAGCGCTATTTATGCAATAGCGAAAATCAAACCTGAAAAAAATGAGGCCTGTACGGGATTCGAACCACTGACCTCTGCGATACTAGTGCAGTGCTCTGCCAATTGAGCTAACAAGCCAACTGAGAGCAGGCCGTTAAGTTGATTCGTAATAAACCCGTGATGATAAATCAGATGCAATGAATATATGAAGTTCATATATTTTGAACTGCGGTATTAAATACGTATGATACCACATATATGAACTCCATATATTCATTGCATACTTGAAAGTGTTGTATGTACGACCCCGTTCCAAGGATCTTTCGTTTTCTCACGGTCATGATCCAAGAGGAAACGTTACTTCGACGAGCCCGAGAATTGATCGAAGTTATGATAATAAGCGGTTCTTCTGTGAAGTCAATTTGATTGAGCCTTGATTTTACGTGAGTGAAGGCTTGTTGTAAAAATTGATGGAAAGAATAGTATTTTGGTTGTGAGAAACTAACCGTCGATCTGTTAACATCTTCTGTATCAAATTAAAAAACTCCTCTGTTGATGTGATATCAAGGTCCACCACCTCAGCGAACCCAGCCTGCTTTGCAGCCTGGGCGTTGTGTGATTGATCCCCGAAAAAGGGTGAACATATCATAGGAACACCATGGTAAGCCGATTCCAACATTCCATTGAGTCCTGCGTGTGCGATAAATAGGCGTGTCTTGGGGTGGCCAAGAATGTCATTCTGAGGTAGCCATGGCAAAAGTTTGACGTTGTCGCTGATGGAGAGTTTTGAACTGTCTGAAAAATTTCAAGAGACGAAATATCATGACTAGCGGCATTATCCTGGACATAATAATGCAAATAAATGCATGCGCAAATACTGTGTCATCTTCGTTATGTAGTCTCCCACATCTTATCCTCGTTTAATCGTCACCTTCGTTATCACACGGCAGGGAGGACGTGGCAAAACAAAAGATCTAATAGGCAGAACAAGAGCTTAGCACGTGCGTTTCACAACTTTGTACACTTCTTATCCCTCCTCTGCAAAACAACCACGTGAAATCATCAAAATTTGCGTGGTCTGAAAACGGAAACCCCGACGGCAAATTACTTATTATAAGTTTCCGTTTGGAACTAAACGCTGCTCATGTGGCACCATAAGAGACGGTAAACATGTCCAGCCTTTCGTAAAATTCCAATGAAAAATGTAAATCGACGTCTTCACTAGCACAGTAACCGTCCTGACTACTTCAGTAAAGTCCGTAATACTGTTTGTGGGAGGAACCTTCGATTAGAAGCTTACCAGTTTTACTGTTACAGAACCAATGGAACGGTTATCAGTAGATCTCCATCAAACGTCGTGGCCAGGATAGTTGTTTCTTATTAAATGAATACTTCATCGTTTTGCGATGATTTATACAAAGTTGTCGGTTTTTGCTTTACATTGCATATAAAACAAACCCTGCACTGGGCCTTGTTTTCCACAAAACTCTTAATTGCCTAGTCTGAGAGAATAATTTCAGTTTTAGTTCGACCTGCTCATTAGTTACTTTACACAAGACGTTCAGTTTAAGCACTTAAAATTTCTTCTAATTATCATTTCTGTGTGAGAAAAACCATACCGTTCGGTTTAAGATTCCATATAATCTTCTGTGGTAGTTTGGAGAAGGTTTCAGCCATAATTTTTAGTGATAAGTCACTCACTGCTTCAACCACTGTACCAAACGACACCAATATCACGCCCTCGTCCCCAGCCTTCTGCACGAACTGATTTAACTCGTCTGGTAGAGATTTGGCTGGACTGGCAATGAATGGACCCACAACACGTGTATCTAGAGAGAGTGGAGATCTTAACTGAGATTAACTGAGGAAGACGATCTTTAACTGCCAACAAGACCGGTTTCAACGCGCACTTTAACTTTCTTACATTATGGTCGATCGCGGTTGCCTAAAAAAACAAAATAATTACTAGTTATTGCAAAATACAAGTAGAAGGAATAGAAACGTAAACAACTGAGGAAAAGCAATCGTGCAAGGAAAAACATTTGCAAACGTTGTATGATCTTGTGCACACGAAAGGCGGAAAACTAGGAGTTGATCGCAGTAAAATAATCGACGTTGATCTAAAGGACTGATACTCTGATACTCTAATGCTGAATTTAACCGAGAAGTTTATACAAAATGAAATTGAACAAAGCAAACTTATACGAAAAAATCTAACAGAATATAAATCAACGTAAGTGGAAGAATGCGAAAAGCAATAAGAAATATGCGCGTGCAAAACGTAAAAATGTAATTAGGAACACAAAAGGAAATCGCTAAAAATGGGAAAGCCGCACTAACACGATCCGTTGAAATTATTGTTTCTCCTTTCGGAGTCGAGGAAACTCCGTCCTATCAGCTATCCTATCAAAGATGCTTATTTTGAAAAACGTTGGTGCTTACTCGGGTATAGAGGCCTTGGATTGTCTATCGAGAAATCCATTTGACCGATTATTATGTCGACTCTGCCAAATGTTTCTTGTATGTTCTTGTCGGGTGTAATGTTGTGCTTGGCTTTGATCTTCTCAAAAGGGGGACACAGATCGTAAATGTACGATCCATACAAAAAAATCCATCCTAAAAGACTCCTTGCTCTTTCCGAAAAGGTTAGCATGTCTGAAAGAGTAACTCCAAACTGTGGTATGTAGGAAGGAGGGGCGGGTAAGCCGAAAGCGAATGCTGTGGGTGCATCCAGTGAGGTAACTGATACCATAACAAGAGGAAGTGAGAATTTATCAGCAATTAAAGTCGAACAGAGGTAAACGAATTCACCAACAACGAGGTCTGCGTGAGATATCTCTTCCATGACATTCGTATTACTAAGAAGGTCATCACAGTAAACGGATTGGTATCTATAAAGCCTTTGCCATGTTTCTATTACACTTAGCGATTTTAAGGATTGAGCACTTCTTGATGTTGACCGCATCCCTGCTGCAAAATTGTCATCGTTGAAGACTCGTACAAGTGAATCATTTACTGCATAACTTTGGGTCGGTCCCACATATATCTTGACCTGTGGAAACATTTGCAATTCTTGTTCAGGCCTTATTAGGATATATTAGGATATATGGAAACCCCTTCCTTCCCCCCCTCCCTGTTGAAGTCCTAAATGTAATAACATTTAAACCTAAATGTAATAAGCTTCCAATGCAATCGTTTGACTGCGCTGGTGCATGTTATAGCGGACATCCACATCGAGATGTTAAAGTGACAGCTGTTGCACCAGAGAACCCTCTGACCAATATTCATGGCATATGCGGGCTCGCTGATATTAATCAGCGTCTTTTTATTTGCTAGAGACGTAGCTCGAGAAGTATGTGTTACAAACCCTTATACTGATGTGCTTTAGGCATCAAATTGGCAGACTTCAAAACAAAGAGAACGCTGACCAATACCTCTATATCATTGGCTCGGACTCATTAGTGCCACAAAATATGACGATATACTTGTATGATCAGTGCTCAAGTTAACGCTTCATGAACCAAATTACAAGGAAAAGGAAGTCCACTAACTTAAACGTTGGACAAATTCCGGGCTCTGAAGTGCAGTTTTTGCACTTTCTTCCCTTGCAAGATTTGTATGGGTCTGCATGAAATTTATTCATATGCGTTATTGACCCTTGAAGCGTGAGGTCAGGATGGCTGGATATTGGCCGAGTTCTTTTACTGCATTTTCATGTACCGAGACGAAGTCGAGGTCCATAAAAACGCAGAAAAGAACAAGGCTAATATCCGGCCATCTTAACCGAACAAGCTTGGTCAAGAGAGTTTATATTCTCTTGGCTTAGTCAATAAAGGGCATTAGTGCGTCGAACAAACCTTATTTCCTTTTCTTATTGTTCTTTAAACCAACTGGTACACCGCAAATCAATTAGTACACCTGTTAAATGTAAGTCACTGAGTATATCATTTGATGCAGACCCATGTAACACCTTATTCATTTGTCGGATTTGTTGCATGCATCTCACGATCAAGAAGGGAGAAACATTATTTTGTCCATACTCACGAAGATATTCAAGAATTTGAAAGTGATAAATCTCTATTTCTCATTTTTTTTTGAGCATGCTAACAAGGTCTAGTCAGGCAAGGGAAGACAAAAAAATGTATCAATCTGAGTCTGCAAATTGTCCGACCTATAAGTCAGGGAACTTTCTTGTCCAAGTTTGTAATTTGGTTTATGACTTATTAACACCATCACTGATCACACAAGTATAACGTTATCACATTTTTCCAGTATTGGTCAGGTACTCATTGTTTTGCAAGGTGTCATTTTATGTCAATTGTTAATCAGTATGACGGTTTGCAGCCAATTCTTCTCTACTTAAGTCTAGCAAGCAGAAAACGCTGATTGATATCAGCGAGCCCGTAATATGACATGAACATTGGTCAGGGGATTTTTTGATGCAACAGCTGTCACTGTGGCACCTCAATGCGGATTTCCTCTCTAGCAACAATGCACTGACATTGGAGGCTTATTACATTTAGGACTAAATGTTGCCACATTTAGAACTTTATTACATTTAGGACCAAATCTTATTACATTTAGAACTTATATACATTTGGGACAGTTATATTACATTTAGGAGTTACGCATGCACCGAGAGTTGAAAAGAAAACTTAGGAGGAAAGTAAGAATGCTATGTAAATGGATAAACGTAGAATTATAACATATTTGCGTACGAGAACGGTTTATGTATTCAAGGTTTTGGTTAAGATTTATTTTTATTTTCAAAATATACCTGTATTTAAAAGCCTATCTTGGTTAGTTTTGAAATATTGACGTTTTTTTTTACCCAGGGAAAACTCCTTACTAAACTCGGCCCGTACTGTAAGTCACCTAACCTCGTTTCTGTCATTTATATTACACCTTTTATTATCCTTTTTTTTTTTTTTACTGTTAGGTGTTCCCGTTAATGACCTTTAGATCCCAAAATCACACTCAACACTCTTGGGCCGCCTGTGCTCTAAGGAGCTCAAATATAGCCGTTGGAGGCTAATAAAAACATTTGTCGTCGAGTTTTTCTGTTGAAAGCCCGTAGTTGTCTTCTGAGGATTCATAAACATCTATTTGAGTATTCATTCCCGTACAAAGACAGTTCATATTGCGAAATCTCAGCGGATAAGTCACTTTTTCTTAACTTGCGTGAAAGCAAAAGCTTAGAAACTTTCAACCTTGCTTTATCACAAGACGAAATATCTAACAAACTATAAAATTTGTAAAAAGATAAGTCTTCAGCTGCTCTAATAACTATGTGAAGTAAAATCTCTAAAAGATTGATAATTCCTTATTTTTTTAATTTCGATAGCGTCACGTAAAAACCTGCTCGCTTCAAAGGGCACCTATCGGAGAAGCCGTAGGAATTAATAAGCCCCCGGTGGGTATATTCGAGTGCTTTAATCCTTAAAATCGCAGATGAAGTCAAAATGTAATCCTTCCTGACATTGATCACGAATGACTAGGCCATCATCATTCCGTCTGATGTAGCAGTACACGATCGTTTTCAAATCAGTTGGAAAAATGAAATCATATCATTGACGTCGGTGGACAGGATTGCCTCCAGACCGTATAATGTCTTGCGTGCATGTTCCCTTCGTAAGTGGAACTTATTTCATTCAGTGCGTTGGACAATCTCTTTAGAAATTAAACAATACCTCAACGTTAGCATTGCATTTCCTATATTACGCTATTAAAAAGAAAAATTGTCACAGCAGTAGTTACTGAGATGGAGTAAACTTGCGGTAGGTACAATAGTTCAGTGCTTAGGAGTAGTTAAGAATAACATGTCACTTTCCTTATCGATAATAATTAATAATAATAATAATATAATAATTTAATATTTATATTGCGCAAATTAACATGTGGATATGATCAAATGCGCATCACAACACTTTTCGGGGGACTTTGGCCGGACTGCATCAGCAGTTTACAAACAATCGAAGGAAACTTATTTGAAGATGCCCCCTCCCCCAGTTCCCAGTAAACAGGCCAGACCACATCACAGTAATCTCGTGAGTGGGTTCTTTAACGTCCCCTGCCTAACCAAATTAACTAGATAGATGCAGGAGACGGGACCTACGGTTTATTCGTCCTTATCCGAGAAGACTAGAATGTCTATCCATTTCTCGATATTATAGAAAGGTAGCACATTCTCCTCAGTTATTTTAAGACCTTGAGTGTTGGTCCGGCCGGGGCTCAAACCATCGACCTCGACTTCCCGCACAACAATCCAGCGCTCTAACCAATTGAGCTAACCGGGAGGCGGTATGTCACTTAGGCGTCTAATCAAACCACACAAACCTTCAAAAAGTAAACATAATTTGATCAGCCTTCGGGCTGAAAATTCTTTAAAACTATCTAGGTGTCATCCAGCTCGGCCTTCACGTTGCTAAATGCAAGAGGCTGAGTTTAGCTGTTTTAGTCTCCTCTCTGATTTGCATACCTGATGACCTCTCTCCGCCAGTTCTTGTCCAAGCCGGGAGACGCACATATAATGGCTCCTTCCAAACATCGGTAACATGACAATATTTGCAGCCAGACAGCTAGAAAGAATAGCGAGAAACACCGACACAAGAAACGCCACCATCTTGTATAAAACATTCAACACAAAATATATTGACTTTAGTCGAGTCAGGTCACGACAGCAGATGGATTGCGCAAAAATTGCATCAGGACGACGAAAAGTGATTTGATTGGCTGATTGACATTGATGCTTCTTCCATGTTTGACAGCTCTGAAATAATGATGTGGGTGACAAAGGGTTTATACGTGACACGTGATTCAGCCCAAAATGAATATGCATGTGACGGATGAACTTTACAGAAAGGTAATGTAAGGAGAGATTTAGCTTTAAATTCGTGACGAGTGAAATACTGTCACAAGCACCCGTGGCATGAGTATCAGTGACATTGCTTGATTTCACGTGGAGGTCAATTTCAAAATTTTTTGTCTCCTGATATTTATTTCAACATAATTTACATCAAATGAAAAAACACCGACAACCGAAACGCGGCCACATTGTGTAATACATCACTGACAGAATATACTTGTACAGGGGGGGTGCGTGACTGACATTCAGTCGAGTCAACTCAAGCAAGCAGATGGATTGGGCAAAACTCACACTGTGAGGAAGGAAACTGATTTGATGGCACGAGAAAGCACATGATACCGTAGGCTGTATTTTCCAAAAAGAAATGTTTCGTTCTTCATCTTTATTTTAGATACTTTTAATTTAGGCCGCGAGAAAAAACGTGACGTGACGCGCGAGAGAAACGTGCGAAAGAAGCGCGAGATCAAAAGATGAAAATTCAAAACAAAGATGGCGGCGCGTGTTTCTTTTTCTACTTTTGTGAGAAGTTTACCTTAGAGCGTGTATTTGATGTGTTGAGGCTGTCTTTGACAGCTGTTTAATGATTTTCTTAGCAGTAAAGGCGAATTTACGTATGTAAACATCGTAGGCGCTCGCGCGAGCACACGCAATTGACAGCGGTAGCTATAACAGGTCATGAGCAAATGTCGATCTTATAGAATACAGATTTTTAAATGCGCGAGAACGCGCGTGGAAATTGCTAAACTCACGAAAGCTATTGCATGAAAACAAGTCCGGTGACCCCTTCTTTTTATTCTTCCAAAACGATAATAACGTCGAAAGGAATCATCAGAAAAAAATAGAAAATTCTACGGAAGGAAATTTGCAAGGTGTGAAAATCGCCTTTTTTCTAGATTTTCTGAAATTCCGCTCGGTAGAATTTTTTTAAAATCTTTGTGCATTTTCCTTTTCAAGTGCCAAATGCAAACACTGAAAAAAAAAACACGGGGTCACCGGGTAAGTTTTTGAATTATTTAAGCCACAAGCTAAAAAATGCGTCTAAATAAGCCTATGATAGCGTTGCCATGGAAACTTCTAGTGACGAAATGACACCTATTTTTGAATAACCGATGATTATATAATTCAACCCTGTAAAAGTGTTCAACTGGCCTTGGTCAGTCTTTTTGTTGTATTCTTTCAAAGTTACAAACCATCAAAAAGATGAAAACTGGTACCAGCCACCTTAAAACATTTTACTCGTTTGAGAACTCTGAACTTTGTAATAACTAACGACATCATTTGCTACGTCCTTTTAGAGGCCTAACGTTTACTCGCTTTAGAAATTTACCACGAGAAAGCACATAATACCGTAGGCTGTATTTTCCAAAAAGAAATGTTTCGTTCTTCATCTTTATTTTGGATACTTTTAATTTTTTTTTTTTTTTTTGATAGTTTGCGGGTAAAATGACGGCAGTATCTGATGCGGAATGCAGTACATCTAAAAGTTCTTATGTGCTGCTTTAAGCAAAAGAATGCCAACAGGACCACGTTTTTTACCTGGCCAAGCAATGGCTTTTAATTTGATCTGAATGAGCAGTCAACATCTTTGAGGCCAGTCATTCAATTGAGATATCTTCTGTAAAAAAATATCATATTGATAACATTTAAGTCGCTGAGAGCAGTGTTGCTTTCGCCGATCAGATTGCTCAGGTTATGTTCCTTGTACCGATCAGATTGCGTAGGGTATGTTGTTCGTACCAATCAGACTGCACAGGGTATGTTGTTCGTTCCAATCAGACTGCACAGGGTATGTTGTTCGTACCAATTAGATTGCGCAGGGTGTGTTGTTCGTAGCAATCAGATTGCACAGGGTATGTTGCTCGTACCAATCAGATTGCGCTGGGTGTGTTGTTCGTACCAATCAGATTGCACAGGGTATGTTGCTCGTACCAATCAGATTGCACAGGGTATGTTGCTCGTACCAATCAGATTGCACAGGGTATGTTGCTCGTACCAATCAGATTGCGCAGGGTATGTTGCTCGTACCAATCAGATTGCACAGGGTATGTTGCTCGTACCAATCAGATTGCGCTGGGTATGTTGTTCGTAGCAATCAGATTGCACGGGGTATGTTGTTCGTACCAATCAGATTGCGAAGGGTATGTTGTTTGTACCAATCAGATTGCGAAGGGTATGTTGTGCGTACCAATCAGATTGCGTGGGGTATGTTGTTCGTAGCAATCAGATTGCACAGGGTATGTTGCTCGTAGCAATCAGATTGCGCTGGGTATGTTGTTCGTAGCAATCAGATTGCGAAGGGTATGTTGTTTGTACCAATCAGATTGCGAAGGGTATGTTGTTCGTACCAATCAGATTACGCAGGGCATGCTGTTCGTAACAATCAAATTGCGCAATGTACGTTGCTCATACCAATCAGGTTGCGCAAGGTAATTTGATCATAATAATCAGATTTCACAGGGAATGTTGTACGTACCAATCAGATTGCACAGGTTATTTTGCTTGTAACAATTAGACTTTGTTGGTAAAACCAAATCATCCACCGACGCAGCACCATAGTGTCGGCGATAGCTGGGAGTGACTCTAGCTTCTTGGGTGCTTAGCTAACCTCCTGTGTGCATCCATAACTCATTATGATTCACCACTACATTTTCTCCGATTCGTATTGGTTTAAATTGATCACGTGACGGGATAGTGTTTATCCGTGGAGAGACACTATCAGCCCATAGTGCCCGTCCGCGGAAAATACCCGGATGGATAGTACTCATTCGTGAAGAATTTTGAATGGTTTGACGGCCGCGAAGTTAGGCAGATCGGAAAAACAGTGACTTTTCAATTCTGACAGGTATAACGTATTATTTAGTGGTTGCGAATTATTGACATTTGTGACAGGCTGTACGCATGAATAAATATTTGATTGATCTGCATTTAGTGGGTTTTGACTGTTTTTCAACTGGCGCGCGGAAGAAAATTTAGTGGTGAACAAGAAAGACAATAGAGTGTTTACGTCTCGGAACTATCGGTCTGATAAACTAGCTTATTTGTTTTAAGAACATCAAATTTCCGCGGGGCAACTATCAACCGATAGTTCCTCGACAGAAACACTCTATTGTTTAAATAGTGTAAACTGCGGTGTTTACCATTTGTGTTATAACATAACATTGAAACATAGTAGCAAAATGGTTCCCTGCTACTTAGCAAATCTTACGTGACCGCAAAAAACAAGCACCCGTAAGCAAGTCTTTGCATTGGCTCACGTCAGCAACGTACACCCATGGGCAAATGATAGACACTAAATTGACCAATCAGAGCGCGCTTTACTTCAGCTATGTTGTAAATGTGTTTGGTACTACGTATACTAGTACTGTGTTCACATGGTGGTCGGCTAGAGATCAACGCGTGTCATCTAAGATGTACGGTCTCTCTGAAATACTAATGACAGATTATCTCACCTCATACTGAAATGTATTTTACCTATCATTTGATTTAGGGAATAGTTCAAGAGGAACTACAAGAAGTCGTAATGCAAATCAGAATAAAAACCGATTTCTAACTCGATCTCGTTTCAGTTTACCTTCTCTTTCCTTGAGGACCCTGATAAAGAGCGTATTACAGATCGAAACATCAGAATGATGACCAATAAAACAACAACTGAAACTAAGAGTACCACGAATAAAACATCAAGTAGGAAGAGCTTATAAAACGGCAGATCTAGGCCACGTGGTCTTAGGAACTGCAAACCACCTTGAGCCTGCGTGTATTCTACCCAATCAGCAGCTTCCTTGACGGGTGAACGCGGCAACAGCTGCACAGATTTTGATATTCGTTGTGCTTTCTCTCGATAGCTAAAAAATGCAACCGGTAATATTGATAATGAGTTAAATTGTGTCGGGATATTGAGTGTTGTAGTGTTGTATGTACGCCCTCGTTCCCAGGGTCTTTCGTTTTGTCACGTTCATGGACCAAGGGAAAATGTTGCTCTGACGAGCTCGAGAATTGATCAACCTTATTTAATATAGCACCTTGCATGAACAAACGTACAGTCACGTGACAGACCAAATTTTCTCGGCTTGGTAGGTTACCAAAGTTCAAAGGTATGGTGCGCTGTGAACTTCACTATGATAAGGAGCTTTTGACATTTAATTTAACCTCATCTGGATTCGGTTTACAATAATGAGGGAGTGTTTTGAAAAAGTGATGGAATGGTATTTTAGTCGTGAGATACTAACCTGGGATCTGTTAAAACCTTCTGTATCAAACTAACGAACTCCTCTGCAGATGTGGCATCAAGATCTACCACCTCAGCAAACCCAGCCTGCTTTGCAACCTGAGCGTTGCGTGATTGATCTCCGAAGAAAGGTGAACATATCATAGGAACACCATGGTAGGCTGATTCCAGCACTCCATTGAGTCCTGCGTGTGCTATAAATAGGCGTGTCTTGGGGTGGCCAAGAATGTCATTCTGGGGCAGCCACGGCAACAATTTGATGTTGTCACTTACGGTGAGTTTTGAAATATCTGCAAAATTTGTTAAGTTTGCATGTCCATTATTAAGTTTGTACGTATTTTGTTAAGTTTGCATGTCCATTATTAAGTTTGTACGCATTTTGTTAAGTTTGCATGTCCTTTATTAAGTTTGTTAGCGTTTTTTACAGTTTGCGTGCATTTTATTAAGTTTGCTGGCTTTTTGTTAAGTTTGTCCGCAAATTATTAAGTTAATGTTTGCATGTGTTTTGGGTAAATAACGTACGTAATTTGTCCATACCGGCCACGGTACAAAATTGAGAAAGAATATCATGAATAGCTACGATATCCTGGAGGAATGCGAAAAAAATGTACCATATCCTAGAGGAATGTAAAAAATGTACGCAGAAATACAGTGTCATTTCCATTAGGCATCCACTCATTTTATCCTCGGTTTATCGTTACCTTCAGTAGTCAATATTGTTTGAAGACGGTTTGGAGGAAACCGTCTTCAATCAGAATTTTATAACTGTTGTAGCACCAATACGATATTTATGTCATTCATATTAAACGTTTATTGCATGTGTTTTTCGGAGGTGCCATCAGGCGTCTTGGCCAGGGTGGTAGTTTCTTTTTTCAAATACTTTAAGAAATCAATTGCCCTCTGAATTTTCAGCATTACAGATATGTGATGTTTCTTTCATTCAAATTCTCTACTAGCTTATATAAAGTTGTGGGTTCTTCCTAAAGAGGACAGTCAACATTTAACCCTGTACAAGGCCCTGTTTTCCACGAAGCTCCAATCATCCAGTCTGTGGAAAAATTTCAGTTTTGGTTCAACGTGCTCATGATTTTTGCTCACTAGACGTTCAGTCTTAAAATGTTTCTTCTTTTTATCAGGGCTGTGTTAAATTTCTTTTTTCATTACTACGTTATATTTACTCGACCATACCGCTGGGCTTGAGTTTCCATATAATTTTCTGTGGTAGTTTGGAGAAAGTTTCAGCCATAATTTTCAGTAATGAATCACTCATTGCTCCAACCACTGTGCCAAATGACACCAAGATCACCCCCTCGTCTCCAGCCTTCTGCACGAACTGATCTAACTCGTCTGGAAGAGATTTGGCTGGACTGGCAAGGAATGGACCCACAACACGTGTATCTAGAGTGAAATGAAGATCTTACCAGATAAAAATAAGGAAGATGATCGATTATGAATCTTTTTTTTTTTCTCTTCGAAGCCCTGAATCTTATCCTATCCGCTGGATTGCTTTTTTCAGCAAGCACATGTTACATGGTAACATGTGCTTGCTGAAAAAAAACCTAAAATTATGCACACTCTCTTAGATTTCATGACTTTAAAGAGGTCAACCTCGTTGGTGAGGGCTTGCTCTTAAATGGATGACTTAAAAAATGTCAATGCCGTGAACTTTCACTTTCTTTTTAGCTTAGAGTCATTGAAACCTTAATCTTAATTTAAAAAGTTAGGAGTAATATTCAACCAACCGTAACATTGTCTCATACTGTCAAATTCAGTGGCGGATATAGATCTTGAGCAAAGGGGGGCCCGTTTTTGTTTGTTTGTGTTCACCTGCCGGCTTTTCTTCTTCCTGCGTTTATTGTTTTTGTTTTTTTTTTTTACCCAAAATAAGAGGGGAGGGGGTGGACTCCGCTTGCCCCTCTCTTAGATCCGCTACTGAAATTAGAGAACCCGATTTTCAGTAGGATAAAAGCAGTTCCTCCTTTTCGGAGAAATCCGACGCGCGAGTCAAAAAATAACCATCGTAAAAAAATTTGATCTCCACGCGTCGCGCAGACCTATGGGAATGAGGCACATAAAAATACGTTTTTATTGACCAGCAATTAGAAAAAACAAAGGTGCCCATATTAAACAGTGTTGGTACTTACTCGGATAAAGAGGCCTTGGTTTCTCTATAAAGAAATTCGCTTGACCGATTATCATATCAACCGTGCCAAGTGTTTCTTGTATGCTCTTGTCGGGTGTAATGTTGTGCTTTGTCTTGATCTTCTCAAAAGTGGGACAGAGATCGTAAATGTAAGATACATACAGAAAAATCCACTGAAAAAGACTCCTGGCTCTTTCCGAAAATGTTAGCTCGTCTGAAAGAGTAACTCCAAACTGTGGTATGTAGGAAGGTGGGGCGGGTAAGCCGAAGGCGAATGCTGAGATAAAATCCAGTGAGATAGCTGCTATCAGAACATGTGGAAGTGAGAATTTATCAGCTACTAAAGTCGAACAGAGGTAAATGAATTCACCAACAACGAGGTCTGCGTGAGATATCTCTTCCATGACATCAGTATTACTAAGAAGGTCATCACAGTAAACTGACTGATACATGGAGAGCATTTGCCATCCTTGTCTTGGGCTGTACGATTTGAAAGTTTCAGAGCTTCTTGGTGATGACTGCAGCACTGGAAGAAAATTGTCATCGTTGAAGACTCGTACAAGTGAATCATTTACAGCATAACTTTGGCTCGCTCCCACATATATCTTGACCTGTGGAAATATTTACAAGTCTTTTTCAGGCATTATCGGGCTATGCATTAACCACCTTTTCCCCTATTACAATAAGTCCCCTCAACCCCCCCCAACCTCCCCCCCCCCCCACCCAAACATACTAATTAAACATATTTGTGTATGACAACGGTTGATGTTTTCTAGGTTTTGGTTAAGATGTGTTTTGTTTCATAATATACCTGTATTCAAATTCCTATCTTTGCTGGTTTTAGGATATTGACATTTTTCAACCAAAGAAGTACACCAATATGATTGTAATTTAAGCTGTGCAAGGATTCTGTGCAAGAATTCAAAACAAAGACAGTCACTTCCAATGTGGTAATTGACAGGTTTCTAAACTTCCGGCTTTCTTTCCAAAAAACCCCAGCAGAGATGTTTTAAGAATTAATGAGCATCCCGATGGGCATATTGGTGATTTGAAACGGTGAAGTTAAGATGCAATCCATCTGGATATTGATCAAGGGTGACGAGGCTATTTTCATTTCGTTTGATAAAGTAGTATATGATCGTTCTCAAAGTTGATCGCATGAGTCAGCAGGAGAAAAATTTCATCATTGATGTCACTAGAGTAGATTTGATGCTCAAGTTATTGCCAAGCTTGCAGGCCATATTAACGTCTTTCGTGTATGTTCCTTCAGTAAAGAGTACGAAGTCAATATTATTTCACTCAGCGCGATCCCGGGACAATCTCTTTACAAAATAAACATTATTATTGCATCACCTACACTACCATCATTTTAAGAGAAAATTAGCCGCCTTTGAATTCGTCACAGCATTAGTTGGGTTTACTTGCGGTAGGTACAACAGTTGCCCAGGATTAGTTTAAAATAGTGTAAGAGAAGGTTTCGTTTGACTGTCACGTTCGGCAATTAATCACACCACAGAAAGCGTTAGTAACGTAAACAACTTGTGGCATAGAGTAGAGGATGCTGAGAACTGAAAAACTAAAGGAAAATTTGACTCTAACTATGCTTTGTCCATAAAGTATTTCTATGCATATCACTCCTTCCCATTTCTTCGAGCGAAAAAAATGTATCCTCGCCAATTATTTTACATAGCAAAGTGACTAAGAGTGTCGCTGTGTCAGCAAATGATATAATGACAATCCACGAACACTTTATTCATCTCATACTCTGCTGCTCATTTTAAAATATCCTTCTTGCATAAACATGATTAGATACGTTTCATATCTAGGTATCATCCAGCTGCTTTGACGTTGCGAAGTGCAAGAGGCTGAGTTTGTCTGTTCGAAGTCTCATTTCTAATTTGCATACCTGATGACCTCTCTCCGCCAGTTCTTGTCCAAGTCGGGAGACAAACAGATGATGGCTCCTCCCAAACATGGGAATCATGACAATATTTGCTGCCAAACAACTTGAAAGAGTGGCGAAAAACAGCAACAGAAGAAACGCCGCCATCTCGTTTTCTTCATTCAACACAAAATTTATTTGTTCAAGGGTACGTGTTGAATGTTAATCGAGTCAGGTCACGCAAGTAGATGGATCACTTATCTGATTGGCTGATTGACAGCTCTGAACTTAACGATGTGACGGGTGTAATTTACAGAAAGGCGATGCAAGATGAGATTTGAAGTTTTTTTGTTAGAGTTCGTGAAGCGTGAAATACTGTTTAAAATACACGCAACAAGAAAATTTTTTAAAATTCGTGTGTGGAATAGGATCAGGACGTCCCCCGCACCCTCCCCTCCCCTTTTTTTTTTTCAGTTCTTACCGTGACACTACAGAAGATGGTAAACATCTCAAAATAATTTCACAAATAATTTCGGCGCGTAATTGAAGAAAAAACTTTTTCTTGCAGAAATATCTAAATAGGTGTGATCTACATATCGTGAAAAATTTTTATTCGATGTAAGAACATTTTACCAATCAAATTGTGCAAGGTATGTCGCTCGTGCCAATCAAATTTCACAGGGTATGTGGTTGCACGAATCAAATTGCACAGTGTATGTCGCTCGCACCAATCACATTGCAAAGAGGAGTCATTCGCACAAATCAGATTGTACAGGTTCTGTCCTTTGCACCGATCAGATTTTACATAGTATGTCGCTCGCTTCAACGTAAGTGTGCAGGATACGTTACTCGCACGATACACATCCCTTAGAGAACGTTTACTTGCACCAATCAGATTTTTTTAAGATGCTTGCATCAATCAGATTCGTCTGAGTATGTTTCTCGTACCGATCATTTTGCACGAAGTATGTTACTTGTACCAATAAAATTCAAAGGGCATTTTGCTCGCACCAACTAAATTTGGTAGGTTCTTTTCCTCACACCGATACGATTACACAAAGAGTTTGATGCCGGCATCATTTGGACTGCAGCATTAGGGATACTGCGATTACTGTTGTGTCTGGGCGATAGCACTATCACCGTATAAGTGGCTGAGAATGGTTTCTTTTGAATCGTGGTTGAAGAGATCCCCATATCATCTTTATTTTCTGCTTCAACTGCTTTGTTAAATATCCGTTTCTTTGACTTTAGAACTTTTCATTATTTATTTACTAACTTGTCACTGCGGCCTTGCCGCACTACAAGACATTTTCCAGGAAACAACCTTCACTTATTTCGTAATCGTACCTTACTGGAAAAATTTCGCATGGACCAAATGCTACTGCGATCTCTACTAATAGTCAATTTTCCAAGCAACTCCCACGTGCGTTGGCATTTTCTACTAATGACTTTACCCTTCACGTGCAATTCCTTGTACACAACATGAGTTAAACCGAACTAAAGTCAGTACATAAAGATATCTTGAAAAATTTGAACATACACTGTATTAGTTTCATTTTTCACCATTTCTAATGGTGGGATTTTTCGTCGTCTCAATCTCAGAAGCTATCTTGACGTATTTTCCTGACTCATTCTCTGTTAGTCCACTGGGTAATAAGGCCCACTGACCTGTATGTGCGCATTCGACGGTAATTGTTAATTTACCTGCGATTATCCGTTCATCAACTTTTCATCCATAGGTCAATTAAGAATTATTTCAAATATCACTTCTTGTCAAAATTTCGACCATAAAACATAATAGAACTTGTTTCTGTAAACCCGATATCTTACTAAATAAATAATTAGAATAAGTTAACTAAGAAAATTTGGTTGTCTACTACTTAGCGGCACTAATTTTTAACTGAGATAGCTCTAACCCTAGCAATTTGATCCTTAAAATTAAAAAATCAGTGTTGCGTTAGTTTGCGCATAGGAAACAAATGATAGTTGTACTATCAGTAAAACCGTTGGTGACAGTCAAGAAATGTACAAAGCATGACGGGAAGGTGGTGATGTCACATGAGACACTTCGTTATCGTCAAAAATTCTTGCTTTTTTTCACTGGTGGAATGTTCCCTTTCCCGTGAATCTTCAGGTCTGTCTCGATATGTCCCTAAAAATGTAAACGGAGTTAAAAGTCAACAGCTTAACTTCATCAAAAAAAAAAAAACTACCTCAATTCCGCACCGCATAAATTTCAGTTCAGCCCAAAATGCGTTACAAAACATGCCATGCAAAACATCAATTGATGCAGGAGAAACAAAGTCACTTTTGTATAATTCGACAATTCACTTTTTTTCACTCGAAACTCCAATGATAAAAAATGTAAAAGTACAAGTGCACAAGTGTCCTACAACTTAATAAATTTCCTACTCGGTGGTTAAAACAGCTTGAAATACGATCAATTAATGGATATGGTACCCTGTGACCTACCTTCACTGCTGCGCCAACAGCCACAACATCTAACAGAAATGTATCATGACCATATATAGAAGGTAGTTCATAATAGGTCACTTTATGGTTTTCTGTGAGAAAAATGGAATAAGTTCACTTGAATTTTAACGTAATTATTTCTGAACCTACCAGGTAAAAGGACCCCGAGTGTGCTAACCGAATCGCTAGAAAACCGTGACTTATTTGTTCAAAAACGTGCTACTCCGATCGTATGTTTATTCGAGTCCATGGTTTATCATTTCCTTCCTCTTATTAATCTTGAGTAAAGGTATTCGGCTAATTCAGCGATCTGTCGAAAATGCCACTTATAGTGACTGTTTTGTCATTTTCCCGTTTTGAAGAAACAAAACTGAATTTTCATAAACAACTTTAATCACAATTGCTAAGTCATTAACAACAATCAACGATATAAACGCAATTAGGTTTCAAGAGGGCCACCCAATGAAACAACTGACGTTACGAATATTTTTTTTTTCAAATTAGTGCATAGTTTCAATAACACCTAAACGAATATCACGACGATTTTATAGACTTTGCATCGACTTCCCCCAGGAGGAAAGAGAGGCTGGGGGATAAGTAGACTAAACACATACCAGCTTCCTTCAGGAGTCTCTCAATTTCTCTCTGCTGAGTAACTGGAAAAAGCACGTCTGATTGCACACCCAACACCTACAAATGGATCACAATTGTAAATGACTGTTTTCCTATCACCACGAACAAAAATATTTGAGTGGAAAAATTCCAGTGTTTTTTGATCGAATGCATCGTCATTATAGTTAAACTTGTTTAGTTTAACGAAAGATGATGTTATTTAGTGAGTGAAATAGGCCTACTCGAAGAAAAAAAAACCTCTGGTTAGTGAGTGAAATAGGCCCAGTCGAAGGAAAAAAAAACCTCTGGGTGCTTCCACTAGGAGTGGAACCTACAACCTTCTGATTAGTATTTCGGATCCTCTACTACTGCACCATAGGGGACTCGTGGTAGGCAACCAAAATTATTTATCATAAAATCTTGAGTGGTTTGTTGTTGTGAAGACCAGACAATATAATGTAACTTACAAGGGTGGGGCACTGAACACGAGCTACACCTTCCACAAGTGAACTGAAGCCTTCTCCCAGGTCAAACAGGTCCATTGCCTGAGAGCAATAAATTATTACATTTGTATGTTAACAAATAATTGATGAAATAAATGAATTGACTAGTTGAATGGGACTACACAAGCATAAACTGGCAAAGTCACCTTTGATATGTAAAGAAGCGAGTTGGGATCATACTTGAAACAAAAACTGTCTCCCTGTTAACAAAACAAAATGGTCCATCAGTCAAAATACATCACAAGGCTATGAAAGTCATCTTTATTTAGGTGTAAACAAAATACTTCTTACAAATCTGTTAATGTGTCTAGAAATAGTTGGTGACTGCAATCACATTTGTTTTATTTTTACAAAATGTTCTTTTATCCCCCAAAAAAGCAAGGGAGTTGGGGTAAAACAATTATCATCCTTAAATTCTTGCTTTCCTCAGCTGGGCTTGAATTCAAGAGTTATGTAAACGTAAGATCATCCACTCATCCAACACAAGATATGGTCAAACTGACAAAAACTAACTTAGCTTAGGTGTCTACAACCACTTCATGTGTTACCAACACCAACTGAGTTAAATGTGATGATGACCACTAAGTACCCAGAACTGAAGAAAAGGATGCGCAAATCGTGTAATATGAAGAACACTGACAGCAAGCTATAGAAGCTAAGGTATTAGTTAATAGCAGGTAAGAGGAGTTCTGAACTAACTTTGGTACCTGATAATCAAGGTAGCTTTCAATCTCAAACTCAGGACAAAGGTTTGGAGACACTTCAGCATCAATGCGTTTCCGCCCAAACCTCTGCTCCCATTCAGGGCCACTGCGGTACGTGATGGTGGCTACTTCCCTAATAATTAGCAATAAATAACAATCTACTGGTGGGATGTGTTATGCTTCTAGTTTTTGTCTCAGTGCATTCTGTTATAGAGCAAGAATTCAAGCCTGAGTTGCGGCTGTTTTGTTTGAACAAAAGTTGCTTGAAAAATGCCAAATGGAACACAAGTTACAACTCCACATCATCAAAAAAAGCTTTTTGTAACAGGAAACATGGCACAAATTAAACTCTTAACAACCCTAACATCAGAGATACCAACCTCTGGAGATCTCAAATCTATAGATTTTTTTTAGGACCAGCACTTCCCCATCCAATTCACCGATGCAACCCGAAAATTTATATTGTGATTTGGACCTCCAACACCCCCCCCCCCCTCCCCTCATGATTGAGATTCAAACTGTGGACCTTTGAGTATCAGAGAGTGTGCCTAGCAATTTAGCAGGAAAAACATGGATCTATCTGTCAGGGACTTCAATTGATTGAATACTCATCCAATCAGACTCTCGCTTATATAGGTCTGGAGTAACAAAGAAGAAACTCTTTTCTTTTTGTTTACATCAAACAATGTGCATCACACAGGAAAATGAAGCCAGAAACTGTAATACAAGCAAAAGAGGCCAAATGATTTTGGAATTTTGGAACCCATGGAGCTTAAGTCTTAGTTTTTCGAAGGTAACTGATCCAACCTCCCTTTTATCCAGGAGTTTTGGTCACCTGTACAGGAGAGCAGGAGATTGGCTCTGTATCCAGGAGACTCCCAGATAATCCAGGAGAGTTGGTATATATGTAACATCAGTAACCATTTTCTCCATACTTCTCTCTATACATCTCCTTCAGTACTTACAAGGACAATTTGCTTGTTTGGATTGCAGTAAAATGTATTTTCTTTATTCTCATGATCTTAAATTAATGAATGATTCAGCAGTGTTAGAATAAGGATTAAATTAGATGGATGCTGGTCACTGTTCAGGTTTGAAGACTTCAAGGAAAATGAAGATCAAACTACACATTACACAGACACTCAGTGACTCTGATTGTTAGAGAACTAACCATGAAATACTGGTCAGCAAACTAAGACCACACTTCCATTGACTACTAACAGTTTGTGACTTATGTAAGTATGAGAGACTCAAGTGAAGATACCGGTACACTTGTAATTTACAAGAAACTGACCGAGCATGCTTCATTCCTAGCCTAGGGTAGGGTCCATCATAATAGAAGCCTTTGTTCCAGTTAGGATCACTCATGAGAACTCTGCGTTGAACATAACGGAGAGCTATGGATGCTGGGTGAGACTGGGCACAAGCAGAGATTGACACCACCCTGCAAAAGGAAACAAACAAGGCTATAATAAAATGCTCGCACAAGAAAAAAGACTCTGAACCACTTGATCAGCTGCACTTGGAGTTGTATCAAGAAGGATATATTCAAACTTTACAGCCCAAATATCTATCTTTTGCACCCATTTTCTTTGATACAACTATACTAATCTAAGCTACTTAATCCTACATATCTTTGTGTTTCTTCTTTATACTGTGGAAAGTTTTCACAAACTACTTGCAGCAATTATACAGATTTGATAGTACAGGCTGGTAAGTGTACAAATACCCTCACCTTGTCACAAGTAATAATTGGCCCTACAATGAGATTTCAAAATGCTTTGATGTCACCAGTCTTAAGTGTAACAAAAACAACAACACACTATGTTGTACCTGACGTAATTTTTCAAGGGATTTCAAAGCATAAAAATCACATAAATTTTACTGAAGGGTATCACAACAACAAAAAGCATGGGCAAACAAGCCAAGTAAAAAGTGGAAAAAAAACCATTACCTTCCTACTCTGTCTGGGTACAGAGCAGCAGACATGAGCGAGGACATGCCTCCTAAAGATGCACCAACAACAGCATGAACCTGATGTCAATAAAATAACAAACTGACATTGAAAGGCAAATACAAACATTGTAACTACCTAATTTTGTATTTGAATCTTCTCCTTATATTTGACTTCAATTTTCAAGAATTGCACAACACTTTGTAACTTTAAATTTTTTCCCCTGTTAGGAAATAATTGATGATATTTATTGATATACAGTCAAAATTAGTGAATGCTTGAAGGGAAAGAATTTGAAGAAAAATTTTACACTTGATAGGAATTTTCTGCTGGAGAGCCATTTGTAAAAATGTTTAATGGCAAATTAGAAGACTTGTTATTTGTTCCATTCAGAAGGGGAAAATGGATAGGTCCAAAAACAAGCCTTTAGTGTTATAAGTCAGAATGATTAATACCCATTAGTGCCTACTGGCAAGTATTGACACCTACAATATCCTTCGAGCCAGAATATTGTACTCAGTAAATTATATTGTTTAACATGCATGTCATGATTTGTTTAACGTCCTGTCAAATATAAAATAAACTCTTGGCTACATTAAACAAAAAAAATTGTATTCATTTCATTTTTCAAAGAATACTGACAACAAAGCTCAATTAAACTGCTGTTTGGCAGATTGGTGACAAATAATACAGTCAAGAAACAGTTATAATGCTATTTTGATTAAACACCAAAAGAGTTGATTTACCTTTTGGATACCCAGAGAATCCAGTGTGAGAAAGAATGCATGGACCATATCATCCACACTGACTATGGGAAATGTTGTAGCATAAGGCTGGAGTTGAAAACATACCTCAATCAATAATAGTATGGTATAATAATGAAATCAATCCATTAATATTTTAGTTTTAATATGAACATTAATTTTTACCTTATTAGTCAGTGGATTTATTGATGAAGGCCCACTGTAAAAACAACAAAAGAATCACTTGTTAGCCTGACTACAACTGGCACTAATGTCAACTTAAAGTACTAATAAAGGAACTAAATAAAATAAATAAATTTTAAAAAAAGATAAAAAAATTGAAAAATTATGTTATTTTAAAATTAATCTTGATGGCTTAATGTCTTTTGAGTGAAGATGAAAAAAGCCCCAAGTTAAACTTTAAGTAATTTGTTATCAATACGTTCATGCTTTAAAAAAATCAGGAACTTTAAATCTTTGATATTAATATCAAACATGATATGCAGACCTTGAGCCATAACATCCTCCCAAATTGTTACAGCAAATGATGAAAAACTTATCAGTGTCCAAAGCACAGCCAGGACCAACAAAGTTCTCCCACCAGCCAGGTGTTGGATTATCCTGTTAAAAACAAGAATCCTCATTCTATTGAATCACCAATTAAAAGTTCCCAGGCACATAAGACAGTGATAAAACCAACTTATTTTTGACATGTGCTCTTAGTAAAGAAGGGAAGGTGGCTCTAAAAATTTCTGGTGAGGTTATACTTTGCTATCAAGAGATACAAAACATCTTTACCTCTTAGAAAACTTAAAGTTTCATGTTTTCATATGTTTGTAGAATGGAGGGCAGAGCAATAGAAGAGAGTGAGATCTGAGCTTGTTTTTTTCTTAAAAAGAGGGCAGATACTTCATGCACATTATACCCTAACCCTCAAGTACCATGAGTTGTAAGCTTACTGGAAGAAAAAGATTAAATTACAAGTAAGAGATATTTAAAAGTGAGAGAGGGGAAGAGCACTAAATTTTCAATGGTGACGGACACTATAGCTCCCCAACACTCTGCCCCCTAGGAATTACAGTCAAACTTTGATTATCCGAATTATCCAGACTTGCCTCTCTGGTCCTAATTCTTCACAAATATAAATTCATTACATGTGAGATCCATAACAACATTTTGTCATTAAATATGACATTATTTCATTGATGCACCTTCAAAGAATGATAGAATAAGCAAAATGCACTTCCTGCAGCAGCTTAAAACAAACTGATGTACATCAGGATTTTAGGTCTTATAACATTGATGTCATAAAACATTTTTTGTAAATACTTTGGCAAATTTTGGCGAAAAGGCTCAAATATTTGAGAATGTACTTTAATTCTTGCATAATATAGATTAAATGATACATACTCAGTTTTATTTTGGCTCATAAATATTTAAACTTTTGATAACGGTTTAACAGCTGTAATTCCAATATACTAAATGTTATCCATTAACCCTTTAACTCCTCGAAGTGATTAACATGTAACTTCTCCCATTAACATCCATACATCATCCAGCAAACAGGTATTGAGAATGCTCAGACTTATCAGGTAGAAGTTGATAACTTGATCTGATAGCAAATTCTGGTAACTAATTCACAAGGAAATGTGTAGCAGCTAGAAAGGAGAATTAAAAATTATATCACGGGAGTTAAAGTGTTAATGAATCATTCCCAGCCTATTAAATAGTAAAAAACTTAAAGGCAACTTACCAGATGACTTTTAGCATGTGATGAGGCAGACAAGCCAGTACACAAGAGAACAACATTGTCCTTAGCCTCATTCAATTCACCCCATGTTTCGTATGCTACTTGTAACTGTGGTATGACACCATCATTGTACTTAAAGTGAAATGGTTCATCATTCAAGAATGTCTTATAGCCTGAATTTACTTTAGAATACATTGGCTCTGCACCAAAATGGCTTGATCTACAAAAAATGATAAAATTTACACCATTTATGATTAGTAGCTTTGACATTTGTAGCCATTACTCTAAACCATATTGAACATGTTTCCCTATGGTGACCAAACTTTCTGTCTAATGTTGCATATTACAAGACATATTTAACTATGTTAAACCGTACTAATGCACATCACAATTCTAATGTTTTGTGGAGCTGAGAGTTATCCAGAGTTATTGCATCTTCCCTTATGCTCTGCTAACAAATCCACAGAGCAACTACAGGAAATACATACCTGAATATATAAGGAGACACAAGGAGCTGAAGCAGGTTCAAGAAAAGTAAAATGGCAAGGCAGGACGCTTGGTAGAGGAAGGAGTAGTCAACATTAAGTTGCACAATATCTTGAACTTGGAAGCTACCACTAATGAAAAGTGTTTGGTGTTTTTTAATAGCTCCTAGCGTCCAACTTATGTTTTGAACACTTAGCATTGAAGTTAACTGATATTTAACATTACTTCACACACTTATTTATCCATTTAGCTGTTTATTCATTTAAAAAAAAGTGGTACTTCAAATATACGAATGCAATTTAATTAGAAGAGCTCAGTCATTTGAATTGATTTTCCACACAGAAGTTTCATGTGGTGGCTTGTTCCCCTATGTCTAGATTGCCAATAAGTTTTTTTGCACAGAAAAAGATCAACCCCTTAGTCTGAATATTAACAATCATCCTTTCTGTTGATATCTCATTCTCAAGGGCAAACAAAATATTAAATATTTTAAAACGAACACGACCAGTTAATTTTATCAACCACATCTATCCCCTGAGGCGTTTAATTTGTATTAATGTGTATATCAATTACTTTGACCAACTCAGAGGTTAAATTACTTAAATACATATAAAATATATTCTTTGGTTAAAACACACTTGAACTTTTAAAGCTATCTTTTTTCGAATTAATATTCCCAGCTGTGAGATGGAAATCAGTCGATACCTATTATCGCCAGAGGATGTAACCACGGGAGTTTCCACGTGTGATGGAAAAGTTCCACTATGACCTTGACATTAACTTTCAATATGACCTCCATTTAATAACAAAAAAAAGAAAACTTCTACTCCAACGTTTGATTAAAATCTTCTAACAGATCTTTCTGCCTTCAAACATCGATCACACTACTAACAATAAATTTGCAGGGCGTCAAGCCCTAACACGTGAGCAGAACTCTACAAGCAAGTTCAAACGCTATCCGGTCTTTTCGACCGAGAGTCTTTTGGTCCAACTCTTTCCGTCCAACTCTTTTCGTCCAACTCTTTTCGTCCAACTCTTTTCGTCCAACTCTTTTCGTCTTAAGTCTTGGGTCCATTCGTCCAATAACAAGTCTTTTCATCAAAGTTATAACATTGTTTTCATGAATTGTAAAGCGATATATTTTAGTAAATAGTGACGAAAATAAAGACTTGTCGTTTAATATTATTTCGCGCGAAAGACAGGGTTGTACGTGCCATTGGCTCTTCGCAGAAAAGTGATTGGCGCCGGGTTTTTTTTTTTTTTTTTTTCAGTTTTTTCTTTTTCACAGTTATGGCTTAGGCTTCTGAGACCTCTCAGATCTTAAATGTACATGTACCTTAACATCGATCGAACAATAAGGACCCAACAAGACTTAAAATGGCTGATTGACACCAATTTAATACCAAAGCAAATTTATAACCTACCGAGGGGATTGTTCCGTCAGGCAAGGGAATGAATTGTCCTGTCCCTTAAACTCCTGTGAAAAGTCCGGCACTTTAACCATTCTTTCGTTGTGTACATGTCGATGTTGTAACAAAGATCCTCCACAAATCTTTGTCCCTCGAGTTTTCTTCGTTAATGACAAAACCCGAAAGGGAAAACGTGATAAGTTCCGAATCATGATCAAATTTTTGCCGTATTTTTCAAAGTACCATTTCTACCCGCTTTCTACTCGACCACCACCATTTTTCCTCGCACACATGCTGTCAGCTTGCCCTTTGCATGCGATGATAGTGCATTTTTGGCAGGACGTGAGGTCCTAATCGAGTTTCAACAAGTTTATTTATTTATGTCCATGCTGCATAAATGAGGTACGTGATCGACACGTGCTCAATCGAATTAAAAAGTTTCTGTGGTATCATCATCGTTCAGCATCATCCAAAACACATTCAAAATAAACCTTTGCTCTCCTTTTGTAAACCAGTCAGTGGAGAAGTGCCAAAGGCTGATATAAATTGAGCAGAACTGCAGTTGGACTATGACCCGATACTCAGCTCCTCCAGCCCCTCACCAACCCCTCCTCTCCTCCTCTAGTTGACCTTCATCAGCGGTTATTCCTCGTTAGGATAATAATTCTAAATATGGCGCATAATATATCCCGTCCTTGAAGAGTGAACTCTCACCCTCTCTCTGCCCACGCAGCCATTCCTTAGGGGCCAAAATAGATAGATAATGGGATGCCTCTGACTTTCCTGCACCCTCTACCTTCTCTTTATATCTCTTTTCCTTAAAAATCTTGGCCAAAACTAGACCTCTCAACCTTAAAACACCAAAAGCTAGAGACTGATGTAAAAAAATCTGGAGATTTCAGTAAAAATTTGGAGATTGGTCGACCGGCAGATAAAACCAAGTAAACACAGATTCTTAAATTAATTAAAAATTAAGAAAAATTAAGAAAAATGTGTTAATTAAATTAAGAAAAATGTGTTTTTTCCTGCTCATAATTTACTTAAAACATGTGTGGACCTTAACAACACAGAAATAAACTTTAAATATTCATCAGGTTCATCAGTTGCCGCCATTTTGAAAACGTGTCGTGTCAAAATGCGAGAGACTGGTTATGATGACCTAATTTGGAACAGGTGTTCTATATATGGTCATGGACGACTCTCGGTGTTTCCAGCGAACAGACGGACGAAGAACGTAACAGCTTAGTTTGTTATGGATTTGCACAGAATTGGCACAAAAAACTCACCTCTAGCAAGCCATAAATGAAATTATACAAAAATTTATCCTTTCAGCTTGCGCTTCTACTTATCGTGAGATTTGTCTGTCTCGACGTGAGACCGTGAGATTGAACTGAAAATCGAGAGTCTCGCGACAAAATCGTGAGACTTAAGAGGTCTGCAAAACTTAATGCACTAGCTAGATCCTTTCATCCCTATGCCTATTTTTGTCCCAATCTGCATTTGTGAGGAATGATTCAGAGCAGGCAATAGGCATAAATAGATTGTGCTCGGCAACTTTTGAGCAACTTTTAGCGTTTTCAGTAACTTTTTGTATTGCGAGCAACTGTCAGCAACCTAGAGCAACTTTTGCCTTCCTTGGCAACTTTTGAGTCAACAAATAGTTAAAAACTGACCAAATCATTAAAAAGGTCTTTATCAAAAGGTCTTTTTTTTTTTATAAAAACTGGTCAAAACTAAGGATGTCGTACGGACAGAGCTGAATAATGAAATGTAATATCAGAGGGTATGCGGTCAATTTTGCGAAATTAGCGGCCCATCACTTGATGGGCTCCTGCAGAAAATTATAAGGGTTCACTTTTAAAACCGAGGAACTCTGTTTTCGTCGAAGGCATTTTCCTATTTCCAGAGGTTTTAAGGAGTAAATTAATTTTTGAAAGTTTTTAGGGGGTGTACCAAGTTTTTGGAGGTTTTCTGTAAAAGAAAAGCGGCAAGGTAAACGACGCCTCGAGACAACAGAATAGGAAATCAACCATGCGAACGACTCAAAATCCGTGTTCCCACGGCAAAATTTAGCTCATGCGTATACGTTATTCAGCTCTGTCTGTCGTACGTTCACAAATAATTTATAAAATAAAACGTGCAGCAACTGTCTCGTCTGTTGTTGTGTAGCTGGTAATATGCAAGTGGAGGAGCAAAGCAGGGGAATCATCCGCGTATCACAGCCATTCAATGGAGACTTCATCCGTGGGATTTCCGGAGCTGATCGTAAGCCTGGTTGGTGCAAAGTTGAAGCCGTATATCCTTCCACAGACGATACAGTCGATACATATGGCGGTTTCACAGCAGGTCGCGTGGTGGTTGATGATGACTTAGTTCACCAATTTGGAAAGAAGAGCAATGCAACGCAAAACGTACCCTATCAACTGGCCACAGAGTGCGATGCAGCCTTAAACGCAGCTGGCCAGGCGTTTACACCCATTAGCACCGCCTTTTGTCCTCATGATCTGAGTTGGAGTGAGTACCTGACTCTAATGTCCGCTATTCGACGTGTCACAGATCGCACCGGTTTTTTCTGGTATTTCAGCTATGCCTTCCATGACAACGACACGGCCCATATTCCACACTGGGTAGATATGTTGCAAGAAATGTGCCTGAAGCTCTTGAGCTGCGCCCGTGATGGAAAATGCCAGCAGTTTGAGAATGTGGTGGCCGAGTTCATCCGAGAGCCCGTGAATAAGAAGTACGTGGTTATCGTTGAAGACGTGTTTCCCAACATGGGTGGTGATGTGAGCAAAGAGGAAGCTGGTACCATCACAGAGACTGTTCGACCTAAGGGAATGAGAAGCATTATGATCACGGTTGCTGTCGGCGGTGCCAGAGCTGGGTTCTTGCTCGTCGTGCTTATTGCAGTCGTACTGTACCACAAAAAATGTCGCCGGGGAAACAAGAAAATGCAGGATCTGCAAGCCAACCACCCACAAGTCAACACTGACAATGCAAAGGCTTAGACAAGTTGACTAGTTCAACAGCGACATATAAAAGCATTAGTGTTCAGTTTAGTTCAAGTAACGAAGCTGTTGAACTCTTTAACTCACGATAGTATCAAAGGTATCGAGGTTAATCATTTCCTTGGATGGTCTTTAGGTTTGGTATGTATACTGCTTATTTTGTGTCTGTAGAAAAAATTGCACAAGATTTTTCATTAATGATCGTAAATTAAGCCTTTGAGTAGAGTCTTTCGTTTTACTAGTTTAGGCAAGTCTGGTTAAAATGATGATGAATGACTTTTTTTTGTAATATCTTGGCCGAAGCGGATTAAAGCGTTGTTAGGTACATATCAGTTATACATCATCTTGGACTATTTACAGCTTAGGAAGGATACTTGCATTGACGAAAATGTTTTCAGCTTTTTAACGATATCTAGTGTAGGGTTCATGCAGTTTTAGCTGCTCTTTATGCGCTTTCAGACAGGCTTTAGTGTACATTCTATTTACTCGTTATTCTAAGCTAAACTTAATTTGGTTTAATGTTCTTTTTCGAAATGTTAGATTTCAGGATTTTTTAACTGAAAGGCTAACACAGTTATCGTGATTTGAAGCTGTTTTGAATACTTTGTTAATTACAGTTGTAAAGAATAAACTTCTTTTTAACCCAACCTGAGTTTTCAACGTCATTGGGCGAGAAAAGAGCGAAAGGAGGGGTCTTGAGGAAAGCAGGGAAGGAATTTTTTAATTGGGGAGGGAGGGGGGTGGATGGTGATTGACTTACTTCATACATAGTAAATTTCCGAAAAACACAAATTTACTTACAACAAGTGGTCACCCCCATTAAATGACCACTATGCGATCACGATCAAAGTTTTTGCGCCTGGATAGATACCGCATCCACAGTTGTCTGGACCATCTTTTGCAAGATTGCTTGACGTAAGTCCCAATGGGATTACAAGTCCAATGTGAAATGAGCGTAAATTTTACTGTCAACCTACAAAAGAAGGTTCCCAATAGGGTTCTTCAATCCCACGATCCGGACTAAAATTTTCTCTCGTAATCACAACCATTACCTTAAAACTATCACCCACCTTAAGGGCCTTTTCGGTGGGTGATAGTTTTCTCGACCAAGATTGATCCGTTGCCCACGGTAAGGCGAAAGTTTATCTCTTTTCACAAAAACGATGATATCGTTATTTTAGAAGTTTTCAAATCTTTGCACGAATGATGTACACTGGACACGGTTACGACTTCCCTAGGGCCCGCGCAGTGAACTTTTGAGTGGGGGGGGGGGGGGAAGGGGAAGGGCTGAAGAAGAACGCATAAGCTTCAGCCAACAAGGCAAAGGGATGAGGGAAAGCAGGACAAGTTTTTTTCAGAAAAAAGAGGAGAGGCTAAAGCCCCCAGCCCCCTCCCTCTGCGCGGCCCCTCTTCCTTCCGTTTGACTTCCATCACGAAAAAAAGTCAGTATTAAAGAAATGAATAGCAACGTCAAAAAGTGCATAACATAACTAAAGGTGACAGCAGTCCAATAAAAAATAAGATAAAGAAATAAAAAAAATTCACTGAACACAATTCTGCTGTTGAAGCGAATACTTCTTCTGAAGCAGGAGACGCTCCCGAGGAGAAAATCAGCCTCTCATTCTAAAGAAGGAATGTCACTATCATCACATGCGGTCTTGTCGTCCAGAAAATGACCCGTCCAACTTTTCATCAGTGCTTGGGGAATTGTACTCTAATATCCCATCTTCCTCTTCGTCTTATTGTTTTTTCTGATTTCTTGCTACTCGTTCGAGGCTGACCTGTTAACGCGGCTGAATTTCTCTGATAGAGGTAAATTGGTCGGGCTCCAAGAAATCGAAGGTCATAAAGGAAAGGGTAGGGCTCAGAACGTCCAGATGTCCCCGAGAGGTCGCAATGAAAACAATGGCACAAGTGCTGTGTGCCAGGCATGTGGACAGAGAAGACTGTCATAACAAACCTTTGTGCGGCTTTTTTCTAGCCTTCCATGCAGGCGTTTTTAGGGGGTCGCTTTTTCACCTTCGCGTTTCTGGGGATAAGTGAAACGCGTAAATCAATTTCGTTATAAATTCTCGTCAACGGTTCTTAGTTCGTTTCAGCGATTATTTCCCGAAATCACAGATTTCCGTGTCCCGTTCATAATAACAACCCCGCATCTCGCTCACTTCTTACTTTTGACTCCCAGATCCTGGCCTTCAAACAAGCCCGATCCCGGACCCCGAAAAACCTTTTGGGGACCCGCTTTGCTCTCAACGTTAGAAAGTCCTTCACTGTTTTTGGCTACTCCTTTGACTTAAAACAAATAGGCTCCACTTGTCTTGCTATCGACACAATCCACTATTCCATCGGCTTCTTTCCCGATTGAACTACAATTGTCGCGTGATTTTTTTCTTTATACAAGTTTTGGAGATGCTCTTATAACTCTAATGACTCACCTGTTCACTTTACTTGTCTCACATCACAACTTACAGTTTCTTTGAATCTATAGAAAATGTTTCTCTTTAGGAATACATTGAAATGAATACAACAGTTGACAAACATAGCCTACCCTGAGTAATTCTAAAACAGCAGAAATCCAATTTGCAACTCTCCCTATTAGATGTTATATATATACATATATCTATATATATATAGATATAGCT
This sequence comes from Stylophora pistillata, assembly GCF_964205215.1. NCBI lineage: Eukaryota > Metazoa > Cnidaria > Anthozoa > Scleractinia > Pocilloporidae > Stylophora > Stylophora pistillata. The sequence goes on along the minus strand of NC_142522.1, from coordinate 15,121,340 downwards.
CTTTGGCATACAAAGCTTTGCTTTCATGTCCAAATTGAGCACTCTATCTAGGATGAGTCATTGCCGTTGCAATTGCGCATGCTCGCTGGTTTACTCTAGTTTGAGCACTCTGGCATGGCTTAGACGATACCACAAAGGTTGGGTCGTTTGGGGTGACCGTCTCGGTTCTCCCCCATCCTAGCATTAGCACTGCACTGATGAGGCCCAGAAGGCCGAAACAGTACTGTCTGCAGTTAGATATAGCTCTTTGGCATACAAAGCTTTGCTATCATGTCCAAATTGAGCACTCTATCTAGGATGAGTCATTGCCGTTGCAATTGCGCATGCTCGCTGGTTTACTCTAGTTTGAGCACTCTGGCATGGCTTAGACGATACCACAAAGGTTGGGTCGTTTGGGGTGACCGTCTCGGTTCTCCCCCATCCTAGCATTAGCACTGCACTGATGAGGCCCAGAAGGCCGAAACAGTACTGTCTGCAGTTAGATATAGCTCTTTGGCATACAAAGCTTTGCTTTCATGTCCAAATTGAGCACTCTATCTAGGATGAGTCATTGCCGTTGCAATTGCGCATGCTCGCTGGTTTACTCTAGTTTGAGCACTCTGGCATGGCTTAGACGATACCACAAAGGTTGGGTCGTTTGGGGTGACCGTCTCGGTTCTCCCCCATCCTAGCATTAGCACTGCACTGATGAGGCCCAGAAGGCCGAAACAGTACTGTCTGCAGTTAGTTATATATATATATATATATATATAAATTATAGATATATATAACAATTGCGCATGCTCACTAGTTTATTCTAGTTTAAGCACTCTGGCATGGCTTAGACGATACCACAAATGTTGGGTCGTTTGGGGTGACCCTCCTGGTTCTCCCCCATCCTAGCATCAGCACTGCACTGATGAGGCCCAGAAGGCCAAAACAGTACTGTCTGCAGTTAGTTATATAAATTATATATATATATCTTATTAACCAAGCGCGAGGGCCGTACTGGGAGAATGTCGGCCCCAGGTCTTGACAGTACGGACCGAGCGCAGCGAGGTCCGTACAAAAAAGACCGAAGGCCGATATTCTTCCAGTACGGTCCCAAGCAAGCTTGATTAATAAGAGATTTATTATGCGACTGAAGTTCAAAGGGATACAAGTGCGGTATCATTCGGGACCATTCGGGACAGTACCCGGTCCAATACTTAGAGAATATTGGACCGGCAATAGAGCATTTTGATTGGTTAATTTTAGTTATTGGCCCTCTGACTGCCCGAGTCGTGTAATAAATATATATATCAATTGAAGTGGCGTTTACCGTTGATTCCAGAAAAGTGCTCTACAGTCAAGGAGTGACAATACTAGCATGAAGACTGCTCAATATCGGTACAAATGGATTTTAATACAGTTCAGTTTCGTAGACCAACAAACACTGATCCACTCATCAGTTAATCTCCATACATACTGAAGCATAGTTAAGGTTTACATCACTTATCAGTATGATCGTGCAACCATTAACATGAGAGTGGTGCATTTGAAAATTCAAAATATGCAAAAGTATACACAAAATACATGCGCGTGCTTATGATTGGTCGTTCGATTTACAATTCAACTATATCTAAGAGCGTACTTTCTTTGGTGTCTGCAAGTTGAAACCAGTTTGGATATATCAACAAAGTTGAAATGTAAATTGGCCACCGTAACGATTACAAAAGCTGACCTTTTGAGCGTTAGCCCTTCATCGGAGCAATAGAGGAATTGTGGGTTGTGTGGGTTGAAACCAATTTGCTGTGTTTGTTAAGCATCGCCATTTGGGGACTCGATATAATAAAATATTTCTCTTTGATACATAAATTGCATCTTTTGCTTAGATTTGAATACACTCTGGCTTTTGTGAGGATCTTCCATGAGATTGCAAATTTTTCTTTCTTTTCTTTCAGTTCCCACAGGTACTTGCTTAGCTCAGTGTTTTATTCAAATCAAAGCAAAAGATGCAATTTAAGTATCGAAAAGAAATATTTTATCATATTGAGTCCCCAAATGGTGATGCTTAACAAATGCAACGAACTGGTTTCACCTTGCAGGCACCAAAGAAAGTACGTTCTTAGATATAGTTGAATTGTAAATCAAATGACCAATCATAAGCGCACGGATGTATTTTTTGTATACTTTTGCATTTTTTGAATTTTCAAATGCACCACTCTCGTGTTAACAGTCACACGATCATAAAGATAAGTAATGTAAACCTTAACGATACTTCAGTGTGTATAGAGATTAACTGATGAGTGGACCAACGTTTGTTGGTCTACGAAACAGAACTGTATTAAAATCCACATGTACTCATATTGAGTAGTCTTCATGCTAGTATATATATATATATATATACTTGGACTTGATTTGAATGTATTTCGAAGAGCACTCAACTCTTAGAGGAGCATTAATAATTATTACGAAATGGTTCAAGACTTCAGAGGTAGTTCATCATTTTCTTATAACAGCTCTGTTTGGTATGGTCGAAAATGACCACACTCATCAGGTAATTTCAACGATCATTGAAATTGCCTGACGAGTGTGGTCATTTTCGACCATACGAAACAGAGCTGTCGTAATAAAACGATGAACTACCTCTGAAGTCTTGAACCAGTTTGTAATAATTATATAATATATATATATATATACCTCTGAAGTCTTGAACCAGTTCGTAATAATTATATATAATATATATATATATATATATATATAAGTAAGTGTAAAACGATGAAACATTAAGCAAACTTCTAACTGTTCCAGCTTTAATGTGGCAACATTTCGGCCTTCGGCCTTCTTCAGGTGAAACGTATTTACATAAAAACTAAAAGCTCAAAATCAGGATTTTTAGTTTTTATGTAAATATATATATTTGACAATGAAAAACTGCGATAAAATATTATAAAGCATGACACGACGTTTCGACATTTCCAGAACGTCATTATCAAATAAACTAAAATAATAAAATCGAGCATACATATAATGAAGCGGTGAATAAATTACAAAACGTTATTCACCGCTTCATTATATGTATGCTCGATTTTATTATTTTAGTTTACTCGATAATGACGTTCTGGAAACGTCGAAACGTCGTGTCATGCTTTATAATATTTTATCGCAGTTTTTCATTGTCAAATGTTTTACCAAATCTTTACTTATTCGAAATATATATATATTTAGTATAATTTCAGAGCTGAGCAGAGTTTCCAGCAATCTGATTGGTTGAGTGGTTCCTTATATGAACTGCTCCACATGGTTTACATAAAATGTTAAAATAAAATGTTAATAAATGTTACTAAAATGTTATGTTTTTTGAAATTCTCTGTTGTTCAGCTCTGAAATTGTACTAAAACAATTATTCGCCTCAGGTTCGGTGAATAATCCCCTGGACTTCATCTCGGGAATTATTCAATGATATTCACCTCATCTTCGGCGAATAATTGTTAAATATATATATATATATATATATATTGCTTGTAAGTCTGGTATGAGCGTTTCGTTTTTAAATTGAGACAATGCCTTTAAAGGAATAAATACATTTATTCCCCTTTATTGTTTTCTGGTCAATTCAATACTGTCAGGAGAAGTTAGATTTTAACCATTTCTAAGAATCTATGGGTTCATAATTTTTTATGACCACTGAAACAAATTGACCGCACTCAATAGATTGTAAATAAATTTAAATGATTGGTTTGAACTACATTGAAGGCAAAATAAATTGTTGTAGATGCAAAATGGTCGTTTAGTATGAAATACCATGAAACAAAGCTTCCTGCTATGTGCTTAACAACTATCTCTGACAGCTAGACAAAAAAACTCTGTGGTTTGGCACAATTTAAAAAAATGTACCAGCTCCTCTCTGCGTTGACGCACCACTAGCCTAACTATTTACCTGGGCTTGTCTCCTTCCCATTGTATACAGAACAAAGTGAGAGAGAATACTTGTGTCTAAACACTCTAAAACTATGCCAGTACCCTCTCCACACTGTCCAAACTAATGACCTAAGAAGAAATTTATATTTTCATACCTATATCAGTGTGTCGTGATAGCACTACCATGCATCTTAAAACAAGGGATCAAAATCCCTGCACTTTTGATAATTTTCGTGGGCTCACCATTTCCATCACTGGGTAAACAAAACATAACAACTACATGAACTGTGTAAATAGAACTGAGTTAATGGCTGGCATTGCACATTACAAAGTGAGATGCACGTTACTGTCTTTCAGCTGGATTTTCTCCAGCCCTTTACTGATCTTTCCTCCATGAGCCAGAGGTGCAAAGAACCTCGCATGTAAAAACTCCTAGATGTTTCAGACCATCGTGGTCGAGTCTTTCTTACCATAGAGGTCTGGGTTGGTCCTTGTGTGTTCCAATATCCTGCAATTCTCTTAGTCCTTCCATAACTAGTTTTATATGCGCTTTTACGTTAGCGGAGTCATTTCCCAACTTTGAGACATGTGTAGTTAGTTGGGTGCATTTTTTCTCAATAAATTCTAGAGCCTCATCCAAAGTGAATTCCACATAAAATCCATAGCCTACTAAGACTAATATTTTCGATGGATCTGTAATATGCGCTTGACAATAGAAGTTACATCCGAGATCTACTTGTGTCTTCAGCGCTTTTCCAGCCGCTCCATCGCGGTTTTTAATGTTTTCTATGACACTTTTTAGCTGTAAATACTCTGAAATTTTGGAGTGTGCCTGTTCTTGCGCTTTCTGTACAGTTTCTAGATCTTTCTTCAGTCTTTCATTCACGAATTCTTCGTATTTCTTTACTTTCTCTGCTACATGCACTACATCCGCCATTTTGCTCTTATGTTGATTGCTAAGGATTATGGGTAAAATCAAATATGGCTGCTATAAAAGTCCCTGCATTCTTAGTGAAGTGTGCATAGATCATGCGCATTCGGCTTCGGCCGTTGTCCGCCAAAATGGCGAAAAAGTTGTCTCTAGAAAACTCTTAAATTTCGTGGGTATTCTAGCGAAATTCAATATTTTGCAGAGAATTGTTGAAGGTTAAACATATTTTTTATCGTTATGGCTGGTTTTGACCAAGCAGGACTGCCGGGACCAGAGTTTATTACACAACGACTAACTGCTGCTCAAGATTTCGAAACTGTCAACTTTATCGAGAATTTTCAACAGGAAAATAGTATCATGCTGCCTTCTCTGCAACCTGCTTTGCCCTTTCTAGACCTTCATGATGTTCGCAGGTTACAGTTCAATAGTTTTGTGATGGAAAACTTGCGTGAAAAATTGCTTGATCAAGTGAAGCTTTTGGAAGTGGACAAACTGAAGAGTTTGCTTGATCAGTGCTTTCCGTTCATCCACGTGGCTCATCTCCGGCCAGTCGTGATGGAAGTCATGAAATATCTTCCAAAAGTCCCTGATGAATGCCTTGAGCAACTGGCAAATGACACTAAGCTGTACCAAGATTGTGCAATTGAGGTGAAAAGGCAGATCTGGATCAAGCATCATGCATTGTTTGGGGATGCAGTTGGTCCCCTTTTGAACCAATATGTAGAGGAAAAGTACAATGTTCTTTTCTCCACAGAACCTTTGAATTCTCACACATTCTTTTCAGTTCCATCCAAAACAAGGCGACAAAATCCAGTTGTACAAAACTTGGCTAAGATGATTGGAAAATCTCTTGAACTGTACAACCTAGTGCTACAATTTTTGAGAACATTATTTTTAAGAACCAAAGAAGTTCATTACTGCACTCTTAGGTCAGAGTTACTGATGGCAGTGCATGATCTTGAAATTAAAGACATTAAGGACATTGATCCATGCCATAAATTTACATGGTGTCTTGATGCCTGTATTCGAGAAAAAGTGATAGAAGGAAAAAGGACAAAGGAATTGCAAGGATTCTTGGATCATGCAAAGCATAGTGAAGAACAGGTTCTTGGGTAAGGAGCTGTTTATATTAAAATCAAAATATAAAAGTAGAACATTTCTTTACTCTTAATACCCTAACATCAAAACCTACATTCTCAATACTCTTCTCTACACATTTCCTTTGTTACTGACTAGGAGTATTTAAGAATCAAGGCATCTTAGGTTGGTAATCATTTTCTATATTCTCAAGATCTTTGGAATGATTCAGCACTAATTTTGTTGGGAAAAATTAGATGCCGGTCACTATTAGGGTTTGAAAGGTTTGACAACTGTTTCAATTACTTCTCCACTCAAGCTTTGAACTCTCAGAAGTGGACAACACATAGCTTCCCATTGACATGAAGTATACTTTTTAGTAAGCTGGTAGCAAGGAGCGACAAACTGATCAATCAGAGGGTGTTATGATAGTCTTAGTTTGTGGAAATGCGTTGCACCTGAAAGGAAAAGTTGCTATATAGATTTTGGGAGTGTTAAGGTTGATTATTCTACCTATGGAAACTGTCCAGTACTTAAATTTACAGGTTTGAAATGTATCCTAATTTCCCAGTTGGCTCTTGTAAAGTTGTCCAGTCAAACTACTTTTGTTCAGACACAACCCAGTTTTGTCCATGCAAATATCCATTGCATCATTTCTCGATAAATTCCCCATCCCTTACAAAACAAGCATATTTACCATGCTAACATTGTACATGCAGCCTTGAACTTAATGCAGAAAAAAATGATACAGCTGTATTTAAAAGTTTTCCTTAGTTGGGAATTAAATTCTTCTATATATGCATAAACAATTGGACAAAATGTGTGGCAGTCCAAGGAGTTGACCAGACTAAACCTACATTGTCCATTAACCAGCCATTATTTTAAGCTCTGGCTTCTGATAGGTAGATTGATAATAATCTCTTGTCAAACAACATTACCTGTGATATGGAAAGGAAAAGCAATTTAAAGGGTGGAGAAGCAATATTTTCTAGGAAATTTGGTGAAGCTGTGGCAGACCCCAATTGCTAAGCTTGTGTTGTATTCCTTTTTTTTTTCCAAGTGAGGACCACAATAGAAGTAGCCTTCAGGTCTTCCAGTATTTTAATTCTAATTAAAAGTAATATTTTTTTCTTACAGAGATATTGCAATGATCCTCTGTGATCCATTTGCTATCAACACTGTTGCCAGGAGTGTAATTAAGCTTTTGCAAAGACTTGTTAACACTGAGTCATTGCCAAAGGTAATTTATTACATGTTTATTCATAATTCTGTATTTTTAATTCTTAAGCATTTCTATGTGCAGTTATTCACATGTATGCATGACCTTCACCTATTTTCTATCTGCTATATGATAAATAGGGTGGCAAACATATGCACTTCAGTAATGCATTTCATTAATGGTTCTTTATATTTTTGAGTTGTCAGATACCCTCATAAATTAAAGAGATTCCAAACTTGGACTGAAACACAAAATAAATATAGTTTACGTCATAGAAAGTGCAGTGTACAGGGTTTTTATTCACGAGTTGTTTGTGTCAAAAACCCGAACAAGCGAGGTATGAGCAAGTGAGAGCTTTTGACACAAACAACTCGTGAATAAAACCCCGTACAAAGCACTTTCTATGTCATGAGCTGTTTATTACACATAACACGAGAATTTTCATTGAAATAATTTTCTGAACACAAATTAGAAACAAAAACTCGCTAACAATGTAAATTTAATGGCAATGGAAAACATGGCAGTACATGTACATCAAGGGAATAAAGCAGGGTTCGACACCTGGCTACCTGCACTACTAGCCACCGGGCCAGTGATTTCTAAAATTTACTAGCCCGAAACACAACTTGGTTGCCGGGATCAATTTTCCTTGAGGTCTACTACAACCCCAAACACGCAAATCTTCTTCTAAACTTATTGGCAATGTCTTCTAAAATGATAAAGAATGGTGTTTTTTTTGGACCTTGGAGAATGCAAGGTCAAAGTGGGACTTTCGTTCAAGGCATTTACAGAAATGTTAAAAGTTCCTCCCTGAATTGAAGCACCTTGGAAAAGAGTCAAGGGCTGCTGTGTTGTCGACTCCTGTACTGTTTTAGTTGCATTTAGACTCAAAGCACTAGAAATACCCACTTGGTATCCCAATGGCCCTGGCACTCCAGGATATCCACTCAGAATGTTGGAAATGCTTTTTTGTTGTCATTCTGATAGAGTGCTGTAGTTGTTCAGACTTTACGTTCTTGTGCCCAGATATTTGCATGATGTGCATTGGCAGTACTCCTTCATCATTCAGTTTCTGGATCATCCTTTACCTTCCGCTATGATTGGTGAGATTTTTAGCATCTAATCCAGCTTTTTCTACCAATGTTTTCATAAGTGACTTGAGTTTGTTAACTCCCATGGGATCTGACTTGAACCAAGGTTTTGTGTTTACGGCTTTTGTAGTGTGATTGATTGCTAAATAAAATGGACTATCCGGAGTCTTCAGGGCTTTTGTAGTGTGATTGATTGCTAAATAAAACGGACTATCCGGAGTATTCAGGGCTTTTGTAGTGTGATTGATTGCTAAATAAAACGGACTATCTGGAGTCTTCAGGGCTTTTGTAGTGTGATTGATTGCTAAATAAAACGGACTATCTGGAGTCTTCAGGGCTTTTGTAGTGTGATTGATTGCTAAATAAAACAGACTATCCGGAGTCTTCAGATCATCTGGTCTTTTAGAAGCATAGAGGTCATGAGCACAGACAGGATCTCTTTCACTGCCAACGACAGCAAATATTTTTAGCTTTACAGTGTAGGAGTCTTTTGGATCCATGCCTGTTGGTGTCTTCGTCTGTCTTTTGTTATATTCTAGAAATGTTGTTCCATCCGTTGTTTCTTTTCTTTCAACATCGCCCCATCTCATGTCCCTGTGCTCTTGACAACCTCGTAATCCAAAGAACTGTGTGTTGTTTAACCATATAGTGTTAATAAGAACCTCTGATGAAGAGCAACCGAGTAAATCTTGGCCATACAGATTATCAATTTCTTTGTCTGTTAGCATACGTACAGCATTTGGTTTATTTCCTTTGCCTTCTTTCTTCAGTTCCTTTTGCTTTGCAACTAAAGCTTCTTTAGTCTTTTGGAACTCCTTTCCATCCATAATGGTTGAGGAATAGTCTTTCTTAAATAACGATCAAAGCTTGAAACAAAAGACTTGAACGATGTAGGTTCATATTGTTCTCCGTCTTTCTTTCGAACTTAAAGTAGAAAATTGGCTATTAACACGTTGAGATCTTTTGCATCAATATTTCCAATCTCTCTCAGCTTGTGACTTGAAACTGAAAAATTTTTGAGCAGTGAGGCATCTCTCTGTGTTTTGCTTGATGTGTTCTTGTTTTCTTGATGCTGTACAAACTCATCTAGGGAGCAACCAATGGACACAAATCTAGAGCTTTCCCCTGCCTTCCATTTTCACAGGAAAAATTTGGAGCCATTCTGATTGGCTGTATAGGCTTTTTTCACATGTGAAAATAAAGCATATAGATTTCTACAAATGAGCTTTATGGAATAAAATTCTTGTGTTATGTGTAATAAATAAGAATATTTGTGTTTATGCATGTATATGTAACTAACATTTTCCAGTTAAACAATCAAACAATAACAGTTTCTTAAACTGCATGGCTGTTTTCTGCAGACAGTGCCTCTGATTGTCGTAGTTTAAAGTGGATTTTAAACCTGTTTATTATAATAATGAGAAAAGCCATCACCAATAATATTTCATGATCATGACTCATAGCAGTGTATTAAATATTGCAGACAAGTTCAGATGTGAGTTTTCTTTTACGAGTGTTGAACCTTGGAGTTAGTGCCTGGGAGATGATCAGCAATCAGCATTTTACTGAAGTGGCACTGGTAAGTTTTTGTGGTACTTTTTTTTTTTGTTTTATGTGCTCCTAGTAGTGTAAGAGCTTCCATGGCTTAGTACACATGTAATTTTCCATTACTATCTTTGAATTGTTAAACTGTAGGAAATTGTGATAGTGATTGGTTAGTTATGTCAAAGAATTCTGTATGCTTGCAATGTCTGTGTGGCTTAAAATGTAGAATTTTCCTTAATAATTTTCACTATGGGATGTATTTCAGAGTGGAGAGTTGATTCACAAGTTTCTTCCAATACTCATGTCTCTGATGGTGGATAGTAGCCTCCACTCTTTGCACAGTAAACTCCCTGTTGATGAGGACAATGCTGATATGGAGGACCCTGTCCAGTTCATTGACTACTTTGCAGAAATTACGTCATCAAACTCAGTTGCCTTCACACTTGCTTGGTGTTATCTTCTTCATGTCATTAATCAAAGAGACAGGTAAGAAAACCCAGAGTTTGCTTGTAGAATCTTCATGAACATTACTAAGCTTTGCCACATTAAAAAATAGTTTTCGAGGAAAATGAATCACCAAAAGTCCCACGTTAATTACCTGGGAAAGAAGATCTCGTCTAGGTTAGGAATGTTACGTAGAGCATGAAAGATCTTGCCTCAGTCATCCTGTATCATTTTGTACAATGCAATGATACTCCCCCTTTTTGACTATTGCTCAGTTGTATGGGATAGTTGTGGGGCTGTATCTAAAGGGTACCTTGATAAGCTTAATAGGCATGTGGCGAGTATCATCTTAAATAGGGCTGTGAGTGAAACAGATATTGTTCGTATTCTTGGTTGGCCTAGCCTTCAGTCTCGTAGAGACTATCTTAAACGCATGCTGGTCTTCAAATCTATGAACGGCATGGCACCTTCCTACTTATTAAGTGATTTTACTCAAGCTAAGAAATATCATACATATAATACTCGACATAGGGATTTGATTCGTCTTCCTTTGGCCAAAAGCAGTAAATATCAAGGCAGTTTTAGATATAATGGTGGGTGCACTTTTAACAATCTGCCCAAAGCAATAAGATCACTGGAAAGCCTTGAAACTTTTAAAACTGAGTGTAAGCGGTTTTTTTAAGCGGATTTAATTAGTTGGATTTAATTAGTAGACTTTGTATTATTTTGTTCAATGAGTTTTACCTTTTATCTGTTAATTTCATGTGTAAACTCTGCACCGTCAAATTTTGTTTTGCAGGGCTCTCTTTAAACTAGCTATGATAAATGTGATGTCCCTGTTTAAATATTGATTAAATAAATAAATAAAATCATACTGCACTGTAATAGGATCTTTGGGGTGCAATAGTTGGAAATTATGTAGATGTTTAGAGTGTAATTCTGGTTGATGGTCAGGCACCACACACAAATAATCATTTAAAAATTATGAAAATTAAAGACAGTCTGATTTAGAGCCCCAACTAGAAGATGAAAACCAGTTTATTATTTGCAAGTTTAGCAAGTGAGAGAATAGAACTTCAACTAAGGATCTTCACTCAAGATGTTACAAAGAGATTGTAAATATTTTTTTTTTGTTAATGAAGCCCTATTTAATAATAATAATAATAATAATAATAATAATAATAATAATATAGATCAATTTCTATAGCGCATTTCCATGTAAATGCTCTAATGCGCTTTACAACACTGTGCAGGGGACTTTTCTATTTAACTGTTTCTTGACAATAATATGGGGAAGAAGTATGAAGAAACTAAGTTTCAGATTTTCTACTTTTCCACTTGATACAGAGCAAATCAATTTTTCAAGAAAACTGGGTGACAAAGTTTTTCATAAATGGGGTGAATAGGTTTAATTTTTCTTGTGATTGAACTTGATTATTTACCAATAATGTGTATTGTATCAATGTGGCTGCAGACACACCCTTGTTGCCATCTTGCCCTGGTTTGCCAACACATGTCAAGAACGAGCATTGGATGAAGTCTCCCTTCACACTCTGATCAGCTCACTAGCTACTTGGCAAGAAGAGTTTACACATCTTGATTTTTGTGATGCGGTGTTTGACCAATTTCTTCTTCCCTTGGTACCTCACACAAGTGTAATGCGTCACACTCTGCGTTTGCTATGGTACATTCTTCCCAAATTGGATCCTCAAAAGGTCGTACACATTTTGACCATAGCACAGCCATCAAGTGAGGTATGTACAATGTATTGTAGAATTGTTTGAATTTTTGCACTCTCTTCTTAACGAAAAGTCAGGGTTTCGAGACGAAGCCAGCTGCTAGATAAAATGCTGCCTACTTTGTTATATGAGCAACAACTTTAGAATGGTAGGGAGCCATCTTCTAAATATTAGTACATGCATGAGTGGCTTGTAAAGACCTACTTGAAACCTCAATTTACTGCACTTTGCATCCTTCAAAATCAAAAAGTAGAAATAATTTTAAACTGTTTCAAGTGACCTCAAAACCATCTTAACAACTAGCTAATAAAGTAACTAGTCTTTTGAATAAGAGAACTTAATGTCTTCATCCTGTAAAATATCTTACAATACAATTCCCTCTTAATTAGTTGGGCAACCAACTAAAGGTTTACCCTCGTATTTCTCCTCCTCAAAGCTCAGTCACGTGCAATGGGGAATACCGCAGACATGTAATAACGGAGCAACCTTCTTTCCACAATGTTGAAGATTTATTAATTAATCAATTCAGTATGTGCACACATAAAAAAGAAGTGTCAGAGGTTATCCCTATCGAGGACGCTCCCTACTTAAAATATAAAATGTATATACTACATAACTATTAAGTTAAAAATAATCATAACAGTGGAGGCCATTAAGACCATGAATAGTCTTGTAACACTCTAGCAAGGATAGATAAGATCTCCTTGACTGAAGACTGGACCACCCAGGCATTCCCAGTCTTTCTTCGTACGGCGAGTCCCTAGATGACATTGGCAGAGCATATTTCGAGGCCCTACATTGTACTCGTTCAAGAGCATCAGTGTTCTTTTGTAAATATGGTGACCAGAGAGGGGTAGCATATTCTAACCAAGGCCTTGTACAGATGAGAAAAGACTTCCTTGTACCCTGCACCAACATTCCTCTTAAGGAAACCCATCCTTGGAGACCCAGGGGCAGTGGGTCGATTTCAAGTTAGGGCATGAAGAGCCCCTGGGGACATTGTCTTACAAGACTAGTTCCATATGGTTGCAGTCGTTCTTCCATCTGATTGGTACCAGAAAATCTTTGTGTTTTTCTGCCCAATCAGAGTGAAGTGTGCTTTAGAGTCCTTTCGTGTGTTTTAACACGGACATATACTAGTAGCTCAGTTGCTCGCTGTTTGTTTGGACCGTGCGACGGAGATTTGCTTGAGGTGAAAAGTTTCAGTCTCACCACACAATGTAAGAGATCAGATTGTCCGCGAAAATCTTACCGGAAATTATACTGAATACTTTCGCAGGTATCACTAGAGAACGTGTTTTAAAGTTTGCGAGGTTTGTATACAACACGATGGTTGCAGTCATTGATATGTCACTTTAAACGTTAAACGAGATTTAAGCTTAAATCTTTCTAGATTTTTTGCATAATTTGTTCTGACTGAAACTTTGCCAATCCCGTGAAGTTATTTCGTCACACAGGCCACGCAGGTATGTCGAGCAACTGGTACTTGCGCAACTTTCTGTGCATGCCAAAATCTGATCTGATCTTCGCTTGAAAAAAAAGAAAAGCTAAGCGCGGAAACTTTTGCTTATTAGATGTGGGTAGATGACCCTGTACTACGAAGCTGACATTTGCAATAAAGCAAACCTGCCCTTTCCATCCAATATTTCTTGGTCTTTGGTTTTGTTTTTCCCATTGAAAACAGCATCGGATCGAGTCCCAATGATCAAAGGTATTTAACTTGGTCTTCAACAATCAACAGAAGAGGTGAAATGACGGTGACCAAGGGACTACAAGAGAATCCGTGGCCCTCCTAGCTCAAGAATTTCAACACTCTAGACAGCAGTTGAAAGATTAAACTCTTCCCAAACCCCTTCGGTAACTGCCCGAAAACATCTCTCCTTCCCACGATGTTCTCGTTAATAAGTTTTTGTTCAGATTTTAATTAGCTAACTGGAAACACAGCTCAGCTTTCTCTTATCACCTGCTGGAGGTCGTCCACGAACTTAACGTTCTCTGCAACCTTGGCCGTATTGTGAATGACTACTACTAAGATTAGATTTTGGCGTGCACAGAAAGCAGAAAGCTACGTAGGCAAAAGCGCCAGTTGCCCAACATACCTGCGTGGCCCGTGCAACGAAATAACTTCATGGGATTGGCAAAGTTTCAGTGCCAAAGTTTCAGTGCCATGCCCTAACTTGAAATCGACTCAGCCCCTGGGTCTCCGAGGATGAAGGAAACCCACAATCTTATTGGCTTTATTTACAACTCTCTGCAAAGGGGTGTTCCAAGATAGATTTGAAGACAACGAGACCCCCAAATCAACCGTTTTGGTGACACACTGAAGTGGATATGTCAATTATCATCTTTTGTATGCTCAAACATACAGACCCACACACTGTTCGCAGTAGACCCACTCCAAAAGATGATGTGTGTAATGAGCGTATATTTCAAAATGGGTCGTTCTGCAAACTCAAAATAGCAAAAGAATCAGATGATTTAGTGAAGGTCTCATCAGAATCAAACCAGAAATCAAATGAGTTAAATGTGGACAGAGTGACAGAAGAACATTTGCTGATAAAACCAAGGTGCCTTGTGATCAAACTCTAGGAAAAAAAAAACAAAGATGCCATGTTGGACTTTCATCAGAATGAGGATAAGTGCAATTGTTATATTTATGTGACCATTATTGTGATTGTTAAGCTTACATTTGTTGTTTTTGCTCAAACAGAGTACATTATCAGCTGCTATTTTTCTATTTGTTCCATTAGTTTTGTTGCTTTTGTATGTATATTATATTCGCATATTGTTACGCTGGAATGTCTGTTTGGTACCAAATAACGTGGTGTCCGATATGATGATGTATTGGACAAAGTAGCACCATGTATACAACAAAAGTGCAATGAATCAGCATTGTGTGTACAAAAAAATGATGTTGCAAAAGAAATAATATAATTATGCAAAAGAATTCAAGTCTCATTATGCGATGTTTGTTAATCATTGTAATGGTGATCGAGTACCATGTGCAAAGACGATTCGATCGTGATCCTACTCTAACAATCAAGGCACCATATACCCTGCTGGCAGAGGCGTTTATTTGTTAACTTTCCCTATGGTCCATGTAAAAATAAAGTCCTCTGCGCTTGGCCTGTTAAATCTTCTTCGAGCATGCACGGCCTGTTGCTTAGAAACAAATTAGTTCCCGGTAGTACTCGGCCAACTTTGTAGGATGCGTGCGCATAAAAACGTGTTTAAAACAGGTTCTGATCGGTTTTGCAAATCAGATTATCCACAAACTTGGATAATTACCAGGCGCATGCTTGAAGAAGATTTAATGGGCCGAGCGCAGAGGACTTTATTTTTATGTGGACCGTAGGGGAAGTTAACAAATAAACGCCTCTGCCAGCAGGGTAGGCACCATATAGTCAAGGTGATATTATGTACTTTGGTGAAAATGCTGGAAAACAATGTGTTATGAGTTTGATTGCTTTGATTTATAATAAGATAAAAGGAATACATACCTGTACTGATCTGATACAAATTTCGGAGAGGGTAATCAATTGTATTCAACATTGTCACGATGTACAGGGCAGATGTATTTAATGCAAACTGAATCATTGTCAATGATTGCTTTGTCTGAGAAAAGTACCAGCTTAATTATAGTGAAAGCTACACTGGTAATCTACATCATTGTGATTCAATAATTTAGGGATATCTGTTCAATACAGTATGTCTATAGACAGGGCTTTTGAATCACTCTTGTCACAAAACTACCCTTCAGTTATTCTGAAAGTAGAATGTGTTGGTGTCAGTATCTATCATATGTAGGAGACAAATAAAATTATTTTAGAAGCCATCCCTCAGGTACATGTGTACTATTAGAAGTACCATCTATTCAGGGCTTAGTACAGTATTTCCTGACTATACACTCCCTCAGTGACAATTATTTCTCCCCTATTGCACCAACTTAACTGGTTGTCAGTGAGCCAGACATTACAACTTAGAGATACAGTTATGGCCTATAAGTGTGTAAAAAATTTAGCACCACCATACATAATCAACAACAGTTCTTTCTATTAATTGAGCGACAATGTGGGCAGACTGTTTTCCATGTTTGAATTCTAGATGTGTCAAAGTTAATGATAAATTTCTGAAAGAAATAGTTAAATAGAGGGTCTTTAAAGGTAGAAAGAGCTATAGTTTCCTGAATATCTAACGGAATATTGTTCACGAAATAAGGAAGTACAAACACAACTTGGTCGCAAATTAAAGTTGTTGGCATTCCAAGTATGGCCAGTGATCAAGTTGATATATTCATTGACATTAATATTGTAGTACTTATGCACACACTTGTAGAAGAAGCAGATGTCTCAAAGTTCGTGCCAATAACATAATGGTAACAGTTTTAGCATTTTAAGCAGGACTTATAGTCAGGTCTTTCCGATACCTTATAACTACAGTTCAAAATGAAACGAGTTGCCCAACGTTGAACACCCTCTAGAATATGTAAATGATGGACAGTAGATTGAGGGGCCCAGACCTCACTAGCATGGCCTAAGTGGGAACACACAAAAGAAAGATATAGCGTCCTCCTGCTATCAGTCCCAATGAATACATATGAAATAACTGTAGTGAACAGTTTGAGAGAAGAACACAACTGCTCTTGTAAACAATGCTCTGCAGTAGGGCTTTATGCATGTGTTAGTCAGTAGCAAAGTGTTGTAGTTATTGGAGTTCCAGAACCCTAGGGTGCATAGCTGACCAAGGAAATAAATTCCTTCGTAACATGGGCGTCAACAGGCGTCTTAAAAAGGGCAGATTTACACATGAGATATCAGTCCAACTGAAAGCTTAACGCCTGTAGCCCGACTTACAATCTTAGATCTTCCTGTTTTCTGTAATTTTGAGGGTAAAATACTCAAGAGTGCCGAAAATAGAATCTCAGAATAGTGCCCAGTACTTCTGCTCAACTTAGTCAATGATAGTATTTCCTATTACCATTTAGGTAATTTAATCACATGTACTTTTGTTGTTTCTGAATCAATTATTAACATAATTGTTACTTGCAGTAGCCAAATGGTAATAGTATTTATCATTCTATTTGTCACTACAGCACAATGAGGCTGTTCATGATCTGCATGCCTTGTTAGTTGAACGCATTGCCAATTCCAGTGCCCTTACACCTGGTTCATCATCTGTGGAGCAGCCATCTTCAGCATCATCCTTGTCATCATCCTCACATAGTCCACTAGAGTACATTCAGCCTGCCAGTAGCTAATCATCACCACAAACTAAGGACAACTCTGATGTTCACATACAAACTCTAAAATATAGGTTTAGTTGGGCTTTTTAGTACTAATTAGTGGTGAAGACTTGGTCAGCTGTCTGATCAAAACTGATGTTATCACATGTTTAGACATGATTGCTTCACTGATGTTATCACATGTTTAGACATGATTGCTTCACTGCAAAATCTTCTCATACTCATAAACTCAATGGTCTCAGTGAAGGAGACGTGATCAACACTTCAGGGAAAAGTTGAGAAATGTGATCTGCTAAGGACAAGCAGAACTGTTATTTGCCAAAGCTTAAGGCTCTAGGGGAAAAATGGTGATGTTGATTTACATGACACAGACAAATTATGATAGTTTACAATAGCAGACTTCAATAAATGATTTCTTGCTCAATTTGCAGAGTTTGTTTCTCAATTTTTTTGTAAATCACGTTGTGGTAACTAAGGGAAGTGGTCTGTCATGTTTCATGGACAGGGTAGGCCACAACTATGCATGTGTATGTAGGTGTCTGCAGGTTATGTGGTGGGCTTACAGCCTTAAGAAGGGAGAAAGTGCATTAAATTTTAATAGTTATTATCACTGAGCTCTGCTGTTGCAGTTTGTGTAGCTTGTTGTACTAATTATTGTATTTAAGTTACTGGTATTTATAGAACTGGTAGATGACTACAAGATACATCACATTTTAATCTAACATTACAGGAACATCCACTGTACCATTCAGTTTACAAAATGGAAACTTAAATTATATCCTCCAATTGGTCAAACAAAACATTGTACTTCATGGAATCTTTTTAAAGAAAGCAACCACAGTCGAAGTTACTCTCAGTTTTAATTGACCAATTAATGGAATTGAAGTCCAACACCCAAAGAATTCAACAAGTGAGGATGTGTTTTTCGTGGCATAAAAGTCAATTAAGAAACATCTAATAGAACAAATAAAGGGAGTTTTCCCCTTGTAATTGTCAGATACATTTACTACAAACTTCAGGCTGACAGAAGTCATTCATGGATGGAATCCTTTCACCTATGAAATGTTATTCAGAACAACTTTGAAAAAAATGTTTTACATTAATTCTAATTTACTAGTATGGAACATTTTCATTTTTCTTTCTGATAATATGGATAATTTCATGTAGCTGTGTTGGTGTTAGGTGATTTTGTGGGTTTAAAGAAAACATTTTTGAGTCCAAAGTGAATTTTATTGTTGCAAAAATGAAAACTCTTTAGATTTATTACTGTGCTTATTCATCTAGTTTGTACAGTTAGTCTTGTCTTCAAAAATGATTTTTTTTTACAAACAAATGCAATAAGTACTTGAAGCAAAGCTTTCAATGATCTTATGAATGTACAGCTTGGCAAAATATTTTTTAAGTTTCCCTAACCAATGAGATAATCACTCCAATTTTGGGAAATCACTGGCTTTAATTTCTTTTTACTAATTAACACATATGAAGTCTTAATGAACAAAGAGTGTCTCTGGGGAGTGTGATCGTCCGAGTGAAAGTTTTTCTGATCAAGACTAATGTTTGTGGAAGTGACCTCTGGGCTGTAATCATTGTTGGAGTCAAGTCACTCAACTGGAAAGTTAATGTCCACTGAATTTATCAAATCACTCAGCTTTCTAGCATAAGAACCCATTTTGGGGCTTTCCTAGCATACATGGTCACAGCACTTCGCATATGTGAACAGACTGCCTATATGGTCACATTAGCTCGTAGTTACCCTACTATTAGATAACCACACTACCTTGCCTTAGCAAACTGTCATCTAACAACCTTGTCAAGGTTATGCAAAACTAAGCTAGTCTGTTAAATACTTCTTCAAACTGAGAACAATATTTTAAGCTTCACAGGCATTAATGATGCTATTCAGACCTTTTTGAAGTGCACAAACTGCAAAAGGGATCTATCAGACATTGAAATTGATGAGCTAAATATGAAATGCTTTTGACTGCGGGACCAAAGAAAATGATAATGAGCATTATTATGAGAGACAACAACAAATTTAATCCTCCCTGGGTTTCAGCGGAACTCATTCAGCTCTGTCGGAAGAAAAAACATCTCTTCAGGAAGGCAAAGTGAGTAAACACAGATTTCTTGTGGATGAGATGGCGCACTTTGAACAACTCTGTTAAGAAAGAGTGTAATGCAGCAAAGCGGAACTATGTTAATGACCTGGCTGATGAGCTTGCTACTAACAACACAAGGAGCCCAGATAAGCAACGAGTCTGGTTGTTTATTCGAAATGTGAAGGAATGTATGGGAGAATATTGAAGAGTCTTATTGTCGTAAACTTATATCTTGAAATGTCTGAGTTAAAGCTCAAAATAAATGTTACCCTACCTCTCTTGCTGTGTATTGTCATTTCTGTGGCTCTAAATGGCGAATTTGAGCGATTTGGTGGGTTTTGCCATAGTTTTGCGTCGACTGTTACTATACTTTATAAGAAGGAGACAAGCTTGTCTCCTTATAACGTATAGTTGTCTCCTTATAACGTATAGTTGTCTCCTTATAACGTATGGTAACAGTCGACGCAAAACCCACCAAATTGCTCAAATTCGCCATTTTGAGCCACAGAAACGACAAATCGTACACAGCAAGTGAGGTAGGTTTTCATTTACTTTGAGCTTTAACTCAGACATTTCAAGATATAAGTTTACGATAATAAGACTCTTCAATATTCTCCCATACATTCAACCAGACTTGTCGCTTGTCTGGGCTCCCTGTGCCCATACAATATGTCTGTGTAACCGACTGTTGTTTTATAGTGAATGTACCAGATTTACCGTTTGCCTCACCTATAGTGATATATTGCTGGCAATGTATATAAATAAATGATAAATAAACGTTGAATTACTTTACCTGTGGTGCATGTAAAGTCGTCCCTTTGCCTCAAAAATGTTTTTTTTTTCAGCAATTTTGAATAAGTCTGAGTTCGTCGTTAATCTAACGAAAGACAAGGGTGGAAACCTTTTTTGAAAGGGTTCAAGCGCCTGAGCGATTTTCACCCCGAAAATCGCACGCTCCACTTTCAAACTTCGCAGCATTAAGGTCAAAAGATGCGCGATTCTCCGAGTACCTTCCAATCGAAAATCCATCCAAACGGACCGAAGCTCGCCCTCGAAGAAAGTCAAAGAAAATCAAAATCCCACAGTATTTGAGCGTCTGGGATGGGCGACCCAAAAAGCAGGAACGATGGAATGCCAGAATGCTGGAATGCCGGAATGACGGAATATGATCCCAAATCCTAAAATCTGGAACGACGGAATATCACCCCAAATCCTAAAACCTGGAACGACGGAATATCACCCCAAATCCTAAAACCAGGAACAGATGTCAGGACATGTTGCACAAAGTTTGTACAAAGACATTCTAGCACTTAGCTCATTCATCTCCAAGACGATAATGCACGTGACTAAAACTAAGTGTTGATTTTTTTTTTTCCTTTATTGAGTGTTATGAATAATTATAAACCATTATACCTGAAAGGTAGCTGCGTTGTAAACCTAGCCTGCAGTGCCGGCGTATTTAGGGCGTACGAGTGCACATTTTTTAGGCCGCCATCTTCTAATAAATTTCCTTCGATTATTTGTAAACTGCTGATGCAGTCTGGCCAAAGTCCCCCGAAAAGTGTTGTGATGCACATTTGATCATATCCACATGTTAATCTACGCAATATAAATATTAGATTATTATTATTATTATTATTATTATTGCTAAAATTCAAGGCAAATTTAGCACAACAAAAGATAATTAAACAGGTTTACAACGCAGCTACCTTTCATGCATAATGGTTCATAATTACTCATAACACTCAGTAAAGGGAAAAAAATCAACACTTGGTTTTAGTCACGTTCGTTATCGTCTTGGGGATGAATGAGCCAAGTGCTTGAATGTCTTTGTACAAACTTCGTGCAACATGTCCTGAAATCCATTCCGGGTTTTAGGATTTGGGGTGATATTCCATCGTTCCTGGATTTAGGATTTGGGGTCATATTCTGTCATTCCGTCATTCCATTGTTCCTGGTTTTAGGATTTTGGGTCATATTCCGTCATTCTGTCATTCCGTCATTCTGGCATTCCGTCGTTCGAGGTTTTAGGGTCGCCCGTCAATAAGGCCAATAAAGTTCTTGGTCTAATCCAGCGAACAATCGGTTCTGTAAACAAGGAAATCTTTTCCACTATGTACAAGACTCTTGTGAGACCAATCCTGGAGTACGCTTTCCCAGTATGGTACCCTTACCTAGTTAAAAATATTGTTCTCTTGGAGAAAGTTCAGAGAAGAGCCTCTCGATTGACTTTAGGTCAGCAAAGGGGTGAGATGTCATATGAAGATTGTTGTGAAATGTTACATTGGTCGAAGTTGACTGATAGAAGGCTATATTTTTCCTTGGTAGAATGCTATAAACTTGTATTCGGGCTGAATTGCCTTCATTTTTGTGATTTTTTTAAATTTGCTTCAAAACGTACCAGGTCCAACCACAATTACAAACTGCAGGTTAAATTGGCAAAATGTAATTGTCATAAATACTCTTTTTTTGTTAAAATCATTCGTGAATATAATGACCTGCCCGCCAATGTCATTGAGATAGGTAACTTAACACGTTTCAAAACAGCTCTTAAATTATACAGGTGTATTTCTTAGGTTTTTATCCATCTTAGATTTTATTATAAGCATACATTTTTAAATTTTATTTCTTTGGAAGTTTATTTACATAGGGTTAACCTCTTAAACTTCCTTTTTAGGGTATTATTTGTGTTGTTTATTCTTTGATACCTTAAGTATGTATGTATGTATGTCTCAATGACTTGTATCCCAGTTATCATTACTATTAATACTGTTATCAAAGTGACTATTATTATTGTTAATATGATAATTTGTTACCCTTTAATTATTAGTTGAATGTCAAGAAGTCACTATATTATTGAATCATCTCTCTTACTTTTCAAGTGAATAGAAATCTTCACTACCTTCTAGTGTCACTCTACAATCATCTTTTCAATGCTATAAAAATTGTGCTATATCAGTAGCCACATGCAGTCTCAGACTGCCTATTTTAACCCTGAAAACTACAAACAGCTGGCTGTCTTGCCATGACAATGGCAACTAACTCTTGGGTGCAAACCTCTACTGCTGATTTCACTTAAGTGCATGGAGTGATATGTTCTTTTGGCATTTCCAAGATTGACTGGCTGGTTACCAGTATATTGTGATAACACCAAAATGTGTTCACATTCTAAGAGGAAGTTTCTTGTTAGTTAAATGGATAATCTAAAGGAGCTGGAACAACACAGGTCACAATGCAAGAAACCAAAGCTCAGGAACAAAAGTCCTGATACTTATATGTGGCTGCTAATTGGCTTTAGAAAATTGTCACACCATGACAGGGGTTTGCTGCATCCTTGCCTTATCATGGAAATAGGGTGATAATGTGGCATGGGAGTGGTAAACTGTTTTCTGAAAAAGGGGCCATCCAACCAAAAAGAAAACAGATAGAAGACAGACAAAATCAATTGATACTAAAGGTTTCACTTCCTGCTAATCAAGTGTTGCAATTGATACAAAAGAGTGAAGTCTCAATTTGCTCAAGGGAAGGGGATTAGAGATGCAAAAGGTTTCTTGTTCTTCTTGTGTCTTTATCATCCATGTAACCCTGTATAAGTAACTTATTTTAAATAAGTAACTTAAATAACTTATTTTAAATAAGTAACACATTTTAAATCAATGTTCATTAAATTTTCATTTTATTTTCTATATATTACTCAGTGCTCTCATTCATTGCAATAAAAGCCATCTTCACTAGTGTTCCCTCACTCCAGAATATTTTAAGTTTAAATATCCTCAGTAATTTAAAAAATGTATCATGTACTGTTATAACTTGTGATCAAAGATTAAATATTACCATGTGCCATTGATATGTCATGATAACATGCAATTTTTCCTCTGTATTGAAGATGCAAAAATATTCAAATCTCATAAGCTAGGACTAGAATGGGATACAAAATTGACAGTTCCTGCTAGCAATATAACCCTGTGTCATTTCATTACAAAGCTACTTGAATAAATCTGAATGACTTTTGTAATGGTACTAATTTATGATATCAAAATTGTAGTAAAACAAGCTCTGGAATAATGGCATTGTAAATCAGAGTTCTATACAATCATGAAGTTTAATAAATTGAGTTCCAAGTTGAGACCATCAACTTACTACTGAGTGGTACTGTAGCTATCATGTCACGTGTTGGATTGTTTGGCCACCTTTATATTAAAATACTTTTCTTGTTTAGAGTCAAAACATCAAATACTGATAACCTAAAATTTCTCAATTTCATTCGACTGTTTTCAAGAGAACAGTTACACATGAAAAGATAGACTGATATCAGAATAAAAAGCACCCCACAAATGCACTTTTCATTCTCAGTACTTCCTCTACTTTGATTAACAATAGTATCTGAATAAAAAATAATTGAAATCCTTAAAGAGCATAATTCCCAAAACGTATGCATTCTCAGCTTTTTCAGGGTAATTGCCCACTATTTTACAAGTACTTTAAGGAAAAATAGTGCTCATACTTGCATCTGCATGTACAAAATGTTTATGTTTCAAATGGGATAAGAAATTTGTAGTATTTTTTTCAATAATATAAAAGTTTGGTAAAACTGTGACATATTTAATAAAGCTGTACAAATATACCAATGCATAAATTCAGAGCTTAAAAATAAAGGATATACATTGCACAAATTTAGGCTTCTGTGACTGTGAGTTATATACAATTAATTTGAAAATATTAATACAAAACTTGTGAGAAAAATTACACTACATGCATTTTTGCTCTTATATTTGTCCATTAGCAGCCCACACATGTCTATTGGGTGCATCCTTATTACTAATATGGGCAAACATTTAACCATTCACTAAAGATGTAACTGACAAACTTCTACCTTTTGCCCTGCAAATGACTGCCATGCCACCAATCTGCTTATGTTGTTGCATAGCCGTTAAGTATGACATTAGTCATCAAATTTTTTTTCAAGACAGTTTCACCCTCTGATCTGTCACCATCCCTTCTCAAGCAATAAGAAGTGTTAACTTCTTTCAGTCATTACTTAGGTTTGAGTCTGACAAATTAATTATATATTCCCTAGTGCACTAGGTAGTTTTTGTAAATTCTTTTTTGTCAACCACAGATACATATCTGGATCCTTCTACTGTAATCGCAGACAATGCAAGGCAAATCACTGGTTAGAGATGTGCCCCGTACAAAATTTAAAATTGACCCTGTACCCTTCTTATGGCCATTTAATTCACTTTCTTCTGTCAGTGATATCTTTCATTCCTGGGCATTTGACTTGATGTTTCATTCCACTACATTCAGAAGAAAGATAATTAAAAATAGCTATCTTGAAAATCTTAAAAAGAGTTGTACCAAGATAAGCATTCCCCACGACTGCCAACTTGAAGACTATCTGTCAAACTTGATATCAAAAGGAGCCATTCAAAACAGGAGCTGTTCCACTGCTGTTTTGAGGTGGTAAAGATGTGTTGGCTTTGCTGCCTACTCCATTAAACTGTGTTAAACTACCATTGCTGGCTGAATTGCCACTGTCAAATGTGAACTGTAGAAACTGCTGAGGGAAAGGTTCGTGTCTTGGTTCAACCATTTCAAGATCAGAAGAGCTCAAATCCACAAGGGTAGGAAGTGGGCTGCTTTCAGGGACTGCATTGCGCACAAAAGATTCTGCACTTGCAACTTTGCTGCTTGACTGTAGGGAGGAAATACTACCATCAAGAGGATCCATCACACTTCTGTGTGACATCACAGGGCTTGGAGTCACAGCTGGAGGAGGAATAGTGGGAAATACAGGATCACCAAGCATGCGACGTTTCTGAGCAGCTGTTGCTGCTGATAACAACCCATCCTTGACTGGAGAGGAGCCACCAGATGATGAAAATTGTGAGTGTAATGGTGATCCTGAAGATATCTTTCCATCCATATCCAGACTTAGGCTTACACCAGAATCACCACGACCATGCATTTGATTTTGCATAGTCTGAACTTGATCAACCAACTGTGTTATTGTTGTTATCAAGTCCTTATTTTGCTTGAGCACTTGGTCTAGTTGGTTCTATAGAATATAATATGCATCTAGTTAACCATCTAACATAAAATAATGTACTCATTAGAAAATAAATTTTTCACAGTGAAGTCTACTTGGGGAACAAATGATTTAGAAAACATATAATTCTTTGGGAAAATTAATTACCTGACGAGGGAATTTCAGTATTTGTTTTCAAGCGGAATTTATGTGGAATTCACAAGTCAAGTGATTGATTGTCCTTGAATCACATAATAATTGAATGAAAATAAGAAAAAAGAAGCCAGCAATAAAATTGTTTGTTTTCATCCCAGGAGCAAAACAAAAAGATACAAAACAATATCACTTAGTCTTGTTTTCAACTCGCAATTTCACACCAAGTACCTTGCTTTGTTAACCTATCCAAATGCAAGATTTTATCCAATTAGGCCACTCTACCTGAAGTAGTTTTATACACTAAGAGTTCAAGCATGTTAACTTAAACGAAATTCCATCTTTCAGTATAAAGGACACAGATGGCAAAGTTACTGGTTTTTAACCCTTTGACCCTGTAAGAGTCACTAACATCTAATTTCTCCCTACTTTATCACCCCTGAATCATACTTAAAAGGTCACAAGAATAAAGGAAATGATCATCAACTAAGGAAGCTCTTGATTATTAAAAAAATTCTCCTTGTCAGCACCATAAGAAATGTATGGAAAACAGTATGGAGAATATACATACTGATGTTAGGCTGTTAAGGGTTCATTTTACCACCATTTGCAACATATCAGCTGAGCATAAATTGTATTTTACGATGTTCAGTACCCCTACATGTATATACAAGGACAAATTCCATTTGACCAAGATTAGAAAATTGCAATTATAGCACAAACAAAAAATTTCATGAATAAAACCCTTAAAATGACAAATCAGATGTTATCGCACTGTACCTGGAGAACCTGCCTTGCTGCAGCTTCATCATCAAGATGCTGAGTCAAAAGCTTTATCTGTGCCTGGGCTGCCTTTGTCTCTTGCCTTTGATGATCCAGCTGCTGTTGATATATGTGACGCAGCTGTTGAATTGTTAAGGGTGCAATACCAGCATCTGCCTCTGGTGGGTAATCCTTAGTAGCCAACACCGAGTCTGATGAGAAATCAATCTGAAAAGGCCACAAGGACAACTAATATTAATTTCAAGCATTCCCTACATGCCTTAAGCCCAAAACGTTTTGTTCAAAACACCAAATGTTTGCTAATCCTTCCCTTTTGTAGTGAAGATGTAAAATTCCATAAAACCTCCTTTCCCCATTACGGCATTGCTTAGTGGTGAAAAGTTTAATGCAGCTACACTGTATAAAGGCCCTCTTGCTACTGCATAGACGTCTCCAAACAAAATATGAAATAGACATTTAAGACATTTTTACAGCTACATGTAATTGGTGATAACTTCTCACATAGTAAATGCAAAATATCATTCACTCATTGTCCATAGCAAGAAAAACATTCACCTGTCCCCCAGTAGAATTTGTCCCTTCTGTTACCATGGGTACATCACTTGCAGGCCCATCACTCTCTGAGGAAATGAGAATAAAAGCCACTCATAATATTTCACTTAGTTGTCATGGCATAAGTGATTGATATCAAGTCTACATGCACGTTGTAGATATCAATACTTCAAGGCTTTGCATGCCCTAACTCCTCCACATATTGTGCTGTTTTTTAAAAAACAAAGTACTAACTGTAGTTTTCCCATTAGAAACACTTAAATTATTGATTTGTACTTGGGGGTTAGAAAACCATCACAAGTTAATACCAGTTTCTTACACGTGTGCGCCCTGAATGAAGCCTTTATTTCTGGCAATTCTTGCTGATCCACTACTTACCTAGTTTGTCCTGTTCATTCTTTAAATTATTTTCTTGAGCCACTTGACTGAGTGTTCTCTTGTGACACACCTCAAAAGCTTGGCCTACTGTTCTCACAATGTGTACAGCATCTGCCTAAAAATATAATCAAACAACTTACAAGATCAACCTCAACAAATGTTAAAACAAAAACCTAAGGGATTATTTAATCAAAAGACACAATTGCCCTAATCAACTTTCCCTTTTCTAAACACTTACCATGTCTTTCTTTTGACCAAATTCAGCAGATAAATCCTTAGATGACAATTAAAGTACAACATTCTACATGCAAATGTAAGCACCGAGAGACAGAAAAACTGCAAGAGGCTTAACAGAGAAGAAACTTTAGTCCTACATGTACTGGTGCCACTGTACGTAGTTGAAGCTCAATAAATTAAAAACATGCTGACAATAGAAACTGGTTTCTTTGTATCTATACTACTTCAAAAAAGATGAGAGGGAGAGGAGTAGAATGGGAGTTGTTCTTCCATATAAGGAGTGCTTATTTCCTTGTTTAGCCTGAGTTGTAGAAGCTTCTTCATGGAAGAGCATGTATTAGAGAGTACCACAAGGTGTTTCCTCTACAAGCACTGAATGCTACACTTGAAGGTTCCTTCAGTCTGCAATCTTAATACTGGTATAATATCTTGATAAAACAGCCTATGCTCAATGCAGTTGCATTTGTAAGTACTGTTAAGATCAGAAATCAATACTCTTACCTTATTACTTGCTTTAAATACACTGCATTTAAAAAGATCATCATCCTTTGAAATAAAACTAAAGATCTGCAGATCTTGGGAATCATGCGATACATAGAAAATTCTGAAATGTTAGAGAAAATGTCAACCACTTAGATCTGGGATAAACTGGCAATGTTATTTTTACAATTTGTGTTTCTTATAAAGTTTGAACCATGTTTAATGATGAGCCATTCGTCATTTCATTACCTGTTAATGGGGTATTGCATAACTTCTGTTTCCACAGAGGGGTTTTTCTTTCTCTGAAACAAATTGGAAGTATCATTTCAATAAAACATGTATCTGCCCACTAAGGAGTACAAGTGGGTGGAATAAAACTGTCAGGAGAACCTGATGAACTGTTCCTAGATGAGCTTCAATAAAATGATGTTCCAACCACTGGGAGTTTATTTTAATAATACTCCAAATAACTTCATGCTAAAGAAACTGGGCAAAAGCCACAGCCATCTAGCCACTTGGCTTAATTTCTCACTTTACCTCACTCTGTTGTTAGCAATGTCCACAAATTAGTACAGAGGTGCTAGATCAAAGCTTAACCCTAGCCAACACCCATCATCATTAGAATTTTCTCACAAACTAGCCCACAATGAACATTTTGACTTGGGTGTAAAAAATTTCTAGAATGAACTTCAAATAACAATCTAAGCTATGAATCCTTAGAATTCTAAAAGAAACTTCTGGAGTGTCTAAAAATGCTGCAACAATTTTGCATCCAGCAAATTGAAACAAACCAAAGAGAAAAACTTCCATTGATTTTATGGTTACATGGAACTCTGAGAACTTTGGTCTTTCAAGGAGATTAATTTTTTTACCATTCTGACCTTGTCTTACCTCGTCAACCTTACAGTCAACACGTGCAGCTTCTCTTGTAAACTTCATTATGCAAATAGTAAGGTTGTTTAAAGGCAAAAAAGGTAAAGGGGACATAACTTGACCAAGTTTTGCCAAATAAATGTCAGTCATGTGAACATCACAACAGTTTTTTTTCTAAGATTGATCTGCCACTCGACATCCTTTTGAGCCAAAACAACAGGAAATTGCCAGACATCTAAATATAAGCCAGCCAGTCAAGAAAAACCACTGTAAAACAAGCATGGTAAAAAAAAAATATGTTTACATGATGTGTGATCCAGCTGCGTTTGCCTTCCTCCCTTCGAACCACTTTAATTCCACTCACTGCAATTGAGAGTTCTGTCCTTTCCTTCTTGGCACCATAAACTTTGTACTCATACTGGGGAATGAATAATTACAAAATCAGACAAACATTCTGCTGCAGTAACACATTTTTGGGAGAATTATGCTGAATAAATAATTAAAAATAATTTAATCTACCAAATTTTTTTCATTGATAATCACTTAAAAAACATCAACTGAAAGGAATAAGTTGATAATTTTAACCATCCAAACTAATTATTTTTTGACACTGAAACTAAACTTACAGTTTTAATCGAAAATTTGCCTGGAGTTCACTAAAAAATTTTTGGTGATGAAAACCTTAAGGGTCAGTGTCAAGGGCGACTCATTGCCTCAGGCGAGACATGCATAGTCTTGACAACTCTTTGAAAGTTTAAATTTAATTTCATAATAACAAAAAGAGTACGGAATCTGTATCAGAAAAGACCGCCCTAAACTACATCATAAAAACAGCTCACTGGACGCAATATTACAGAAATACGCGCAAAGAATTCTTAAAATGGTAATTATCTAACGATATCAAACAAAACTCGGAGGTTTTCCCACTTTACCCGTATTCGTCGCATAGCAGTGACAATTTCAGCTCTGCTGCTAGGTTTATGGATTTCTTTCGTTCCAATATACTGTGAGAAAGAATAAAGAAGACAAATATGTATTATTCACACCTTTAGCACAGTTCTAAAGCGTAAACATCTGCGTTTGTCCCGAACCAATTTATAATTGCTGCCACTGAAATTAATAATGACAGCTAACATTCAAAAGCTAACGGAAACAATCTAAGAACCCTTTTAAGAAACTCCTACAAAATGATTTAGTCCAGCGACTAGTCTTTCATTGGTTACGCTTTTAGATTAAATTAAAAAAGGCAAAAGCTGCAGTACCTTAACTTTGAAGGCAATTCCATGATCGAACGCGTCTTCGTTATGCACTGGGGACTTACTGTCGTAAGCTTCTTCGACGAGGTCGTAATCTTGTCTTCGCAATTTACCTGGCATTATTGGTGAAAACTAATTTTTCAAATGTTCGTCATTCTATTCATGAGCGACCTCAAATCCAAGAATACCACTCAAGTATACACAACGATAACATTGGCGTTCGAATGCATAATTTTATGATGGGATTCATTTGCGTTCGTGAAATCTTCGGAACAGGCTTCGTTGTGCGGAAACATTGCGACTCCTTCCGGAAAACCCCGAGGTGCTAAGATCGCGTCAGATCGCGAAAAATTTTCTGCATTTAATAGAGATCGAGGACACTCTTACAGTTTAAAGAAATGATTCAAAAACTTGAAAAGAATTCCAGAAAGCTCTATCTGGTTGTTATCTAAATTTAAGTGTTTTTCTAGAAAAGTACTACTTGGAGAGGGCGTGCTGCGAATCTCCTCGCACACTCTTGTCTTGTCACAGCATCCTTCGCGTTTAATATCCTCGAAATTATCTATCAACTAAGGGTCTCTTGCTCATAGGCCGTCGTTCGGAGCACGCGTGAAACAAGTCCCGCTGAAGATTATATATAGAAAACTACTTTGCATAACCTAAGATTTCAAAAATGTAGGACATGGCATTCTGAGTAAGACTTAAAGGTAAGCACATGCAAAGCTCATATCAAGGAAAATATGACATGTTTTACTCTTTCTGGACTATAAGATTGGAGATTTTTGGAAGTCTTCTCTCTGGTTTATTGATGAAACAACTTTCATTTTTTTGCCAATAATTTTTTGCCGATAATGGTGGACTTCAGGTATTAGACCGCAGAGCAAGAGAACATAGGCGACTTCTTTGAAAAAGAGGGATCTATGACCTATGGGAGTGGAAAAAAAACAGAGGACATAACTTGAACTCGAGCGATCCGATACTAATATTCATCCTGATTTATTTCAATAATCATTTCACTTCGTCATTTAGTTAGATGCAAAGTCATTCATTTTAATATACTTGAATTATCTGTCAGTTATTGATTTAGTTTGATGTGAAGTCAATGACAACATCTGCTTGATCACCCCGTGAATCTGGGTTTGTGTTTTTGTTTTAGACCTACTACATGCGTCACTGACACTGTGCTGGCACTTTTACACTGGCGTTTAAAATTAGATCAAGACCTTAAAGCTGGAAACGCCCATTTCTATAACTTTATGAAACTTGATTTAGTTTGGTCAATTTATAGAATACCTGCTACGCATAAAATCGAAATGGTAATGACCTCCTCCTCAGCATACATTTCGAATCGAGGTTAGGTTTCTCAATTTTAATTGAATCGCTTGTTCCAATAGATATGGAAAGATAAGTCACGTTAGGTGAAGCTAAGACTTGTTGATTTGGTAACCTGTGCAAAACTGAGAGTTGGAACGATCAGAAAACGCCACACTTAGAGAGTTTTGAAAAGGTGTTAGTAACAACAAAAGGTTGTGTTGTTAGTAACGTTAACATCACAAAACACAAACAGCAAAGATTTGATTTCTTAGCTCTGTTCAAAGGATTTCATCTGAGTAAAAGAATAAATGTTCACTAGGGTTTTTTTTTTTTTTTGACTCACCGACACTGCACCGATAATTTCTTGAACATCACGGAAACACCTCAAAACAGTGTGTTCCTTGAAAATCATCAATAATTAATTCACCGATGGATTTTATTCATATCATTAAAGCCGCGAATCTTTTTAATTCGTTCTCAGAACAATTCATTGACAAAATAAAGCAAGATCATTTTCAAAAACGTAGGTAGTGATGAAAGCCATATTTTAAAAAAAGCAAGCAAAACTTTTCATGATAAATTCTAAGATGTCGTCAAATACCGTATACAACCGTGATTCCAGTTGTTGAACAGATTCAGACACAAAATTGAGTTGTACAAAGCCGAACAACAAGATTTAGATGATCTCCTAAACAAAAGGTAGGAACTGATATATATATATACATAAATACATACATATCGAAGACTAGCGCTTTATTTAGAAAGTACAATTTGTTTCAAATCATAATATTCCGACCATTCTATTACACCAACAACATGCTATATATCTATATCGAAGACTTTAATTCCCAGATTGTATATCCTCGCAAACTGGGTCTGTTCACCTCATCTGGTTTTTCAGATGTAATCGATTCAGTCTTGTTGAAGACTTATAACAGCTTTTAAGGATTTTTTTTCGGTTATTATGTGTTTTTACGGAACTAGTACGTCTACTGCTACATTTTAAAGCGAGCCATAATTACGCGCAGACTTGATGTTTTTCAGTACACAATCTGAAATCTTGTCATTATATCAAGACTGATACATTGCAGGCAACAGTTGATTAAGCTGAGCACAACAAGGATCGGTAAAAGACTTAGACTTGAGGTCATTCAAGTACTTGTGTACTGTATTTAGCTTACTACCAGTCAAACGCCTGAAATGATGAATAATAAAAATGGTTTCCTCCTGTGCTAAGATGTGTAGAGTTTGACTAGTCTTCGAATAAACTAATATGAAGATAGAACGGTTGTGTAGGAGAGAAAAGTAAATATCTACATGGGGTTGGAATCATTGTAAATTAATAAGTTTGTTTTACATTTCAAGTCAAACATGCACTGACAAAATGTTCAGTGATATAACGGTAAAATGTTGTTTAAACAAAATGTTTTATGTCCGTGTCATTCAAGTCATTGAAAGACTTTGACCCGTGTTACGTTTTCTCTACCGGCGACTGTCGGTAATGTGGGAATAACATGGCTAAGAGCTGAAAATTTATCCAAAGTTAGATACAAATACAGCACTCAGTAGGAGTAAAAGACTGAGTACACGCGACTTCTATTGTACAAGTTTTTAGATATTCTCAAAGGCTTGCTAGAACCATGATGTTATAAAGTTAAAGTGTTTCTCAAGATTAGGACAATTGAAGTGAATGACAAACAGTCAATTTTCTTCAGTTACAGGCCTACAACTGACGGAATAGAAACAGACAGTTTATCAGAGGTATCAAAATGTATACCCGAGCAACGAATGGTTTATCTAAGCCAGTTGCACAGACTGATAGTGTCCCGGCATTTTGATTACTACATTTCATCGATCGTGGCCTCATTAATTTAATTGTTCTCCTGAAGTCTTTAAAGAACAAAATTGGCCAAGAAATGTCGGATATATCGACAAATGGCAACAGGACATCCGAAGAAATAAGAGGTAAAGTTCTTATCGTACATAACAACTATAGAACATAAATTCAGTTACCAAGTGATGACGTTAATTAGATTTCTAGGTACTGTCCTTAAGATTCACGGGAATCTTCCTTCCATTAGTCCCAGAGTCGAACAGTAAAAAATTGTTGCTGTGTGTTTTTCCAGCCGTAACTCCTAATGTAGAGGACCAAGATGAAAGTGATGGCAACGATGAAAACTGCTGTGGTCAACAATTTCTACTTTTGTTTGTTATCAGTGATGTGTAGCGAACGATCTAGAAATTTCTCAAACGATTTCCCGAAAGAAGTCGCAGACTCAGGAAAGGAAAACCGCGCCAGTCAACTGGACAACCATTGCAAAATATATCATTCATGACGGTGACATTTCTATCCCAAAAGGTCCCGAGGAAGATGCAAGGTTAGAAATGTGTGAAATTAATGCAAGGACTTCACTGACAAATACCCCAGAGGAGCCCAAAGAAAGCAATTCTCCGTCAAGATCCCACTGGCTTAGGAAACGATCTCCAACTTCAGCTGCTAGCGAAAAGCCGAAATCAATCGAGAATAACTGCGAGCCGTCAGTCTCAACATTAAGGTGAGAAACGTCATGTGCTGCGGAAGTAATTCTTCGCTTTCCTTAAGTTTTTGGTTTTTAACCAGCCCTAAAATGGAATACGAATACTTCCTCTTCCTTCAAGTGGAAAGTTTGTTTGGTTTCTTTGAAAATTCCCTATACCATTCTCCTAAACTTCATGGCAGTGCTCAAGCCACCTTCCCCTCCTACCCCCCCCCCCCCCCCACACCAACCAACCCCCCTCCGCCTCTTCTATCCACTAATGAAGAGAAGGAAAATGCTCCATCCTTGGTTAACCCTCTGGTTCACCATTTACAGTGAGGTGCCCAATAAGACGCCAACAGAGGAGGTGTTTACAGATGTATTTGAGAACATTCAGCTACAATTAGACGTTATTAAGGGTATAAAAGAAAAGCCATGGACTATGGACAAGAAATTACAAATTCTCAGGTGACACATCAGACACATCCTCTCAACCACTTGTTACTATACAGTGAGATGAAACTCAATCAAACATAGCTTAACAATTATGAAATCTATCTTTCAGTATACGAGCTTGATGAACTTATTATTTATCAAATACGGACGTGGTTATAAAATTCTCTCGCCTTGTCATCTTATGCGCCATGACGTCATTTACTGAAAATTCACACTCCGACCTCGTTTTCACTAAAGTTCTGAAAATTTTTTTTGCCATTTTGTTGTTGTTTTTATGTGGTCTTCTTTTCATTTCAGTATTTTTGGAATACTTTTCTTTTTAAATTCCCCAGTGTACACCCTAGCAGATCCTAGTAGCTTGGTGTTGAAATTAGGTATTCCAACGTAAACATGCCCATTTTCGCAAGAGACAAGAGGTCTAGAGATCTTTGGTAGAGCCGCTTTTTATTATTGTAGGCCCTACTGGGCCAGCAAGTTGTATTTAATTCGTTCGGGCAAACCTGCGCTCCCCAGAGCCAGAAATTTGTCTCAGCCAAGAGCTACTGAAATGTGTATCCACAAGAATTCTTATGAACAACTCAATCGTATTGTATAGCTATGCTGCTTGTTTTTTTTTTTCTTTGACACCTTTTCTTTGACAGAAACGCCAAACACTACGTCGAACAGCATTCAGGGGATCTAAACAGACTGCAGCATTTAAAAGAGTCTCGGATAAGGGTATGCAATAGACATTGTTTGGAATATGTCAATTATAATCGGTTAACTACTAAAATGCTAAATTCTTGCCATTAGTAGTCCAGATCTGACTGCTCCAATAAGGCGGAGTACCTAAATTATGCGATTCCAAAGCTGCCCAGCGACTCAAAATGAGCTTGAACCCTTTTCTTTTTTTTTTTTCTTCTTTTATTCAAATGTCAATAAAGCAGTTACAGATTAAGTGGCAAGACATTACGGATAATTTGTTTCAATAGCAGCCAGGTTTTCGTATCAGAGTTCATGAATAGTTCTGTTCCAGGCCCTCAGCTAGTGAAGAGGGCGGGCGGGCGTGAGACAAACGTTGGTTGTGGTTGTCAGGGGAACGGCTCTTCCTCTCGTATATTTTTTCTTCGAGTGTCCCCGCTGTGTTTCGTCCACTTTTTAACTGGCACAGGCTGCGAAAACTACCAAAGTCAACATTAACCAAAACAGCCCACAAACGTAATTTGTCATCCCTCTCGGGTAGGTTTTTTTTTTTTTTTTTTATCTCACTTCTTAACCTTGTTTTACTTTTGTTTTTGTTGATTTGTTTGTTTGTCTCGTCCATCATTTTTCTCCATGAAGCTGTTGTCACCTGACTCAATGATGAACTTCTCCTTCTCATTAACTACAGCTTTTTCGACAAGTGAAAAGACAATTCCAAAACTTCATTGTGTTCTTCATTCCATGGGAGAAGAGGATAAAAAATATTCAAGGTTTGTAGCCGCAAATATGATGATTACCTGATGCGATGGGCCAGCGGTCCATCCGCATACTAGACTTCAGTCCCCTCGCTTTGGTCTTTTTATTTTAAGCTTTCGCGCGAAAAATGTCTTTGCTGTTATGTAATTTGTGGTCGTATGATCGTTATGCTGCATCTCGCGCGTTTAGATACCCAAACCGTCAGGAATGTGTTACTTGTCATTCCGCCGGTTTACTTCGTTTTGTTGTCGTTAATTTAGCGTCGGTAGTTAGCTTTAGTGTAATTTAACATATTTATGTTTTGGAAACCACTGATTACGAATAGATTGTATGGTACGTGTAACCGTTTTGAAATATTGCTGGTGCGTTCGTTTCATTACCTAAAATAACGAACTACACATAACTGGTCTTAGGTTCAGGTTGATCCTGTACAGCGGTTAACAACGGCTAAGCATGAATCTACAACCGCCAATACAATGAATTGTTGGAAAGTTACCAATGTTGTTTTCCGAATGTCCCTAGAATACTACTCATTAACAGGAACGAGGAGGAATTTTTTTTCATTATTTTTGTTACTTTCAATATTTCAATATGCCAAAAAAGGATTTCTTAACTTTCCACCCCCTTACAGTTACAAAGGTTTTACAAATTCCTTAAACAATCCTATATTTCCTTGTTGATGTGAGCAGATGGAAAAAGTCAACTTTGAACTAACAAAAGAGATTGAAATCGCTTTTTCATAATTAATTACCTTCAATACTGTGGTCTCCCGTTGTTTCCCTTGACTGAATAATCTCGAGGAAACTATAAGTCAAATAACTCGCTACTTGCCAGACTTTTTGCAGCTCTCTCAAACAATAGTATGTTTTCTCTTCAGGACATTTTGGGGCTGGCATCGGTTCCTTCTTTCTGTTTTTACGTTCTTTGACGTGGATCAACTTTATTCTGTTAACCTTTATAACGATCTTCGTTATAGCTCCACAGGTAAGCTTTACAATCACCTTCTTTGGAAATTCAAACAGCAAAAGTTCTACTACCTCCAAAGAATCTTCATACCCTTTGACTGCAATGTGCAATTTTGAAATGCTTCTTCTATTAGAGGGAAAATTTTGTCAACAGTCTACCTTGAGTTCTTAAAAGCGATTATAATTGTGAGATCCCACGGTAGAAAACGATAACCTAGGTTATAAGCTTCTGCCTGTAGTTAATGTTTCGAAAATGTTAATTCTCCGAGAGTATTAATAAAATTTTATATTTCTTGTAAACCTGAATCACGAGTGTGTTCCCAGATAATCGAATGGTCGTCTTCTTTGTTTTTTGTTGTTTTTTTCTTTCAGCTCATGAGTCCTTCGACAGCTTTGAGTATTCCTGAGAATGAGAAACACACAGCACAGCGCCTTACAGCAGTTCTTGATGCCAAGGTAAAGTCTTATCCCCAGTCTCTAGGTGCCAGTGAGAACTTCTGGCACAACAGGCGATCTGCCTGAGGTGAGACGAAAGCGGGTGACCAAATGCATACCACTCTTGTTTTGCTTCTGATTAGGTGACAGGGTACCCCAGGTTTTCTAGACAAATTACACAGCACAGCGGATAGATAATACCAATTTAATCCTAGGTTAACCTCGATGAACTTTGTAAAACGCATCTTCGAGTGCTTGGCGCTGGTTATCGTGTTTGCTAATCTCACTGCTAATTGTGGCTGTTATGCAACCGTAACGATGGGGTAAAAAGAAATGGATGGGGTAGTGATTGACCATACTTACATCACCAACTTTGAAATTTTGTATTGAGTTCATTGTGGAGTTATTGTAAGAAAGAGCATGAGTATCGAAGACTCCCATCATTACAATTTTTACCCCAACAGGGATATCTGGAGTACTCCTTTTTATTTTACGGCTATTATGGAAATGAGAATATCCAGGTGGGCGTGATCGAGTATCCCTTACCGGTGGCCTACTTCGCGGTTTTCATGGGCATTTATCTCTTCAGTATCATCACTGTACTCCGAGCGTAAGTATTGCCTACTAATTGATTTACAGTTGATAGGTAAGTTACCCATAACAATTAAAATGCACGACGGATTGTATTGATCTGACTTAGAGGAAGATTCCGGTTTTGTTTTTCCGAATCAGTCGTTCTCTCGCCTGCTGGTAACAGTTTTAACGGCGTTTACCGCTGCCAACACGAACTCCAGTCAGATCTTGTCAGGGACAAAATGCATTGATTACATTGCTCATAGCAAACAGTCGTATCGTTAAACACTAAAATGCAGCTTGCATAACCTTGACTTTTTCCTTGCAGTATCACTCACGAACAGAGTCAGTTGAAGTCTTCAGGTCAAAATGATCAATATCCATTCGGCTGGCGTGTGTTTTCAGCCTGGGATTTTCTTATCACGGAGCGAGAAACTGCGGAAAATAAATTAGCCTCGCTTACTACTGCTATTAAAGTAAGCCCGTGGTCTAATCTTTTGGTAATAATGAGCTCCTCTTTGACCGGCCCACGTTATAACTTGTATCCTTTGCCGGAAAACTTTATAAAAATCAGCAGCAATCATAGATGACATATCGCAGACAACATTTGAAATAATGGTTTAACCCAATAATTGTCAAAAATATCCAAGAACCTTCTTTGTACTCCGGATTTGGCTTCTGTTATGAAATTGTAGTTAAAAATGTGCAGGTTCACCAATGAGGGGTGAACTAGTTTTGAATTTCTACAGGAAAGTTTCAATTACTCGCCATCTTATTAAAAAAATAATAATCAAATAAAAAAATAATAAAAATAGCGCGAAGCAAAGTGATCCTTTCCTATGGCTTTAATGATTCTTGCGATTTGAAATTCACTTAACCCGTATCTTTGAATTTCTCTTATTTCCTCAAAGGAGCAAATGGTTGAGGCAGTAGAAAAAGGGAAAACTATAAATAAGTAAGTTTTTTATATACCTCGTAAAGCTATTGGGTTCCATATGGTAAAAAATGTTACTGTTATTTATGTCAGTCAGGCTGCTTTTGTACCTATGACCCTTTTAATAGTACTTCAGATACCACATCACTAAGCTACAGAGGATTCGTTATAGCTACAATCAGCGGCCAAAGGTCTTGGGACGCTCACTAAAATAACACATTTTCACGCATTCAGAGACTTCATCATTTTATTTCAGAAAATCCCTTATCGCGCTCCGTGTATGTGCAAACATGCTGGTTCTGGGCGTGTTAAGCGCAAGTGCGTACTTGATATACCTAGTAGTGAAGCGTTCAGATGACAGAGACAAGGAAGGAAGATCACCCACTGTGTTAGAGCAGTACGAGGTAACTTAACCCTATAAACAGTGTACTGTGTTAGAGCAGTACGAGGTAACTTCAACCTATAAACAGTGTACTGTGTTAGAGTAGTACGAGGTAACTTAACCCTCTAAACAGTCTGCGTATTCTCCATACTGTTCTCTATACATTTCCCAAGGTGCTGACAAGGAGAATTTGTTTACTAGTCAAGAGCTTCTTTTGTTAGTGATCATTTCCTTTATTCTCCCGACCCATAATGTGTGATTCAGGGGCGATACTGTTAGAGGAATTTAGACGGTAGTGACTCTGAGGGGTGACAGGGTTAAATCGGGCATATCTACCACAAACGTACCCCGCTTGTATGGCATTGTTTACAATCATGGCCTGGCAAATTGCATCATATCGATTGGCAATTAACACTTCTTGCCTCATAAAATGTTAAACCAAATTTCGTTGTTCGTTTTGTTCTAACCATGAAGCTAAACTCTCGATAGAGTACTTTTCGATTAAGTGTTGTAAAACCAAAACCAAAGCAGTCATAACAGCCAATCATAGTAAGCAGAATATCACAAAGAGCAACAACAACATCAACAACAACTTTATTTGTACTCAACATAAAAGATAGTGATGAAAATAATGATAAATTCACAAGAATAAAAAGGAGTACTAGCTGCCCCAAATAACCATAGAGCTAGAAAAAAAGGGCAGCTATACTTTGGGTCAGATATAACACACACAACACGCACACACGCACACACGCACACACACACACACACACACACACACACACACACACACTCATTCATCATACAAAACAAGGTCAAGGAAGCAAGGAATATAAGAGTACAAAACAAGCGGAAGGCCAAAAAAATTATTAATATTTATCAAGAAGAATTAGCTTAAGGTTTTCCTTAAAACGTTTTAGAGGAAGAAGCTTTATGTCTTCACTTATATCTTTCTAGAGTTTAGCACCCTGAAATCTTATGTTGAAGATTCCATAATTTGTTTTGGCATTTGGAATAGCATAAGTCATTTTGCTAGATAATCTGGTATTATAAGTATGTAGCATCCTAACAGAATTGAAATAAGGGTCAAATACAGGAGGTAAGAGTTTCTTGTGAAAAGCTTATATATAAATACTGCAAGTTGATAGGTAATGATGTCAAACAGCTTCACAACATTTAGAGCCAATGAGAACTCAGATTAAAACAAGCAAACTACCGCTAGTGACCAATTCGTGATTGGTTTTAGTTTTTGAATCTGATTGTTTGAGAAAGGAGCACAAGATTTCTGGAGGAATCACTTACGATAAACAAAAGTAATTCCGGAGTACTTTCAACACTCGATTGAAAATTGTTCTATAATCAATAGATCTGTAGATATTCTTAGTTACTAAAACTATCGGAAAGAATTTAACCAGCCTTTGTCATCTGTGATCATCGAAGAATCTTCCAAAATGGCTACAGTGCCACGCCTTATTTTTCTTTGCATCTTACTCTCCCAAAATGCTAGTTTGTCCCTCCAGGACCTACCTTAGTAATGACAATATTCAATGGTACATGCCACGAGAGTTGTGCGCTTTTTTCTTTTAATGAATCCTAGTTTTTATACGACTTGTTTAAATAATATGTCCAACGTTAATGACATTAGCCCATTTTAACGCGTGTTTTTTTAATTTTTTTTTAAGATATCTCTCGCCATTACGGGCATGAATGCTGTGTGTCCTGTATTCTTCAAATTGATTTCCATGATGGAGCAGTATCATCCAAGAGTTGCTCTTTATTGGGAGCTCACAAGGTTTTATGAGAGTCTCATCATTCCCGCGCTTGGTTACTTCTCAGTGAAAATTTTACCAAAGCTGCGAATTAAAATGGTTCCCGCTGAAAAAATCTCCCAATAAATCAGTGAAATAAGGCGTTGCTACGCTCTCCAGAAAATACCACTCCTCGCATCTAACACCTGTTTGTAATTCAGTAACTTTGGTTGCACAGGGTTTTTTTGACTGAGCTATTAATGCTGATTTTTATAACAGTATGTCAGCAAAACTCTGAGAGCTTTACTTTGTTTTTTTCGTAAAGATTCCGTTTCATTCTCTTTTATAGAATTATGTTCATGTATCTTGGAAATATGTACGTACTGGTTATATCTCTCCTCAATAAAATAAATCAGGTAAGAAATTTAAAATATTTTGCTCTGAGGGAACTGCTTTCGTTTTGATATGATTTTGATAATTGTATATATTTATCATAAATTATTCAATCAGTAAACCAGTCAACTGGTTATTAATTCATTCCAAATAACTCGGTTGATAAAACCAAATGATCTGATCAAAAGACAGGCCGTCAGCTGGAGGTAATCAGTCGGACCATCGCTTAGCTTATATTAATTCCATTCTTATAAATGTATCTAGTTCTTGTACTTTGAATATTTTACAGTTATTGTTGTAATTAACTTATTTTTATATGGAGGTCCCTCATGAAAACCACCCAAGGGTGATGTGGTTTCCTCCTTAAATAAAGTTTCACTTCACTTCACTTAGCCGCAGTTAATCAATCAGAACAAAGTCGGTTAGTCGGAATTAATCAATCGTTAGATATTCGGTTAGTCAAAGTTACTTAATCGGAGGACAGTCGGTTGGTCGGAGTTAATCAATCGTTAGATAATCGGTTAGTCAGAGTTACTTAGTCGGAGGACAGTCGGTTGGTCGGCGTTAATCAATCGGAAGACAGTCGGTTAGTCGGACAGCCATTTTAAACCCTGTGAATCAATCAGTTAATTCTTCGTTCATTCACTCATTTTCTTATTCATAGAATGACTAAATCAACTCCTTCTATACCGCACTCCCTGCAGACCTCTCGCCGGCTCGTGTTGTATAAGGTTCACATTTTCCCGCGGGTGGAGAAAAGTTTGTGCTGAAGCGCTAGTGATGAAGGGTTCCTCGCAGGCCTGAGTGTGGGAAACTGTCTTTTCCAATCTTCAAAGGGTATAGAGGTACAAAGTATAGAGGCCCTGGGAACATGATTGGAGAAGAATCCAACAAATCAAGGCTAGGAATTGTTTTCTTAAATCTAGCTATCGAGGTTTTTGTTCACATTTTCCTTGCAGTCAAAAGGAACTGCCTCTGACGTCTCACCAACCAGTGGTGTGATAAACTCGACCGCCACTCCTGTAACCACATTTAAAACAAACACCACAGTAGGTAAGGTGGTGTTCATTTACTGATTTGTATCCCTCATCAGCATAACTTTCCTTTACGGCTAAGGCCGAGCAATTCTGTTTTTCCTCGTGATCACATCCTTTAGACAAGGGAAGCTGAATTGACGAAGGAAAAATATATTTTTAAATTATTTGTGGAAGAACTAGGTTATTTCATTTAGATAGTATACAATACAATCCAATCTTGTGGTGCAGTGTGGCACCTTAAGAAGGCTAGTTTCCTTCCTAAAATGTATGCAGGACTACTCTTAGCTTAGTCTGGTGATTACTGAGATTTCTGCGTTCTTCACTTTTTGGACAAAGACATTCGAAGTGATACGTCCGTATTTTTTTCGGTTTCTTTCAGGCTCACTGTGCTGGGAGACTACTGTGGGTCAGGAGCTGTTTAAATTAACAATTATTGACTTAGTAGCCCTGGTATTCAGTGTGTTGACGGGTGACTTGTTTGTATCACTCACTGTCCGATTTCTCAACTGTTTTCAAGGCCGACTCTTAGATCTTGAAAAAATCGTGAGTGGATAGCATTCTCATTTTTATGTGTGTAAATATGAAAGTCGGCATCTTCGTCAATAAGGAAAGGTGTTCTGAGTAAAACAGGTGAGACGTATAAATAGATTCAAAGGCTTTCCCAGTTTTATAATAAAGAAACTTTATGCAGAAGGGAGAACTTAAACAAAATTGCTGCTTTCTTTATTTCTCCAGTTAGGTTATCCCGAGTTCAAACTTGCGGAAAATGTATTACAACTTATTAACAGCCAGGGACTAATCTGGTAGGTTAAAGAGTACAAGTTATTTGACTGCTTTTGAATAGACAGCACCTATAAACCTCACCGTTATTTAAGGGGCAAGCTGAGATGCCCTCCTGCAGAAAGGATTTTAAATGAGTACCAGTGAATTGTTGGGGAAAGTACGGGGGACTATATGATAATGACTATATGATAATGACTATATGATAATAACTATATGATAATGATGAACAGCAGCAGTATATTATCAAGGCAGCCGTAGCGCGCTGCCTCCATATGGTAGCTTGATGATACTTAAATTTTTCTATGCATCGACTACAGTGTAAGACAGTTGGTTGGAATTATTATTGACAAACTCTTGGCTTTCGTTTCAGCTTCAAGGCGCCATCAATCAACGCACGCACATGCGTTTTTTCTCCCTCTTAGCTCTATACAACATAGGGTCATCCCTTTTTTTTTTCAGGATGGGTCTGGTGTTCTCTCCAGGGCTTATTATGCTAAACATCCTCAAGCTAGTCATCATCATGTACCTTAGGAGCTGGGCAGTGATGGTTACTAACGTCCCTCCGAAGAGGATCTTTAAGGCCTCTCATCGGTTCTACTTGGTTCTTCTTCTCGTTATGCTGTTTCTGTGTATGTTAGCTGTAGGATATGCTGCTGTGGAGTAAGTACAATTCCACAGACTGTAGTGAAACTGCTTAACTATTTTGCAGTGATTTCATCAGATTATATTGCTACCTAAGATTCATAAACTTTTCTTCGAGTTTAAGCTGAGTTAACCAACTTTTTTTTTTCCTGTAGGATAGAACCTTCAAAATGGTGCGGTCCTTTCAGGTGTGAATCTGTTGAAACGATAATCATTGTGCACTAGTTGTATGGCCACATAAAAAATCGTACCTCGTTGATCAGTTCAGTACCAAAGAAAGAAATGTTATTGTTGGAGAAAAGCTCAACTCTTGCCTGATCGGAAATGATTTCATACAATCAATAGATACAGTTTTGTCAAAGGTGAAAATTTCCAACCAAAAACATCGTTTTCGTTCCCGATGAATAATTCGCCATGAATGATCTGTAATTTAAAAATGCGTTTTTGACCAGCAAACCTTTGTTTACCAGTGTTTATAACTTGCGAGAATTGTTTAAATCGTTTGTACTTATTTTTGTTTACCGTCAGGGGCAAACCTAACATGTACCGGGTACTTACAGAATCTATTGACAATGGTCCCGCCCTGCTGGACACAATAGTTGACTACCTGAGTGGCCCAAGTGTCGTGATCCCAGCGTTCATATTGATGTCGTAAGTATACCGCTCACAAGCTGTCTTGAAAAGGGTCCTGACCGTACTTTCTTACTCTCTTGAAATATTTATTCTCATATGCATATACACTGGTTTCTCTTTTGCTAGAATCGCAATCTATTACTATAGGTCTGAAGCAAATTACTTGAGGAGATCCAATCGTGAGCTCGGGTTGCAGTTACAATACGTAAGTTGTTTGTTTTGCACATGACATATATGAACTAAGAGAGTGGGAGAAGGCGATGGTGTTTGAGGCCACAGGGAACCCCTGCATTCCACTCAAAAGTAAAATACGCACACTAAAATGGAAATCATCGCCTGCTCGAACCTTCATCCATTGACCTACAT
The DNA here is from genome assembly GCF_964205215.1 of Stylophora pistillata. Taxonomy (NCBI): domain Eukaryota; kingdom Metazoa; phylum Cnidaria; class Anthozoa; order Scleractinia; family Pocilloporidae; genus Stylophora; species Stylophora pistillata. The sequence continues at coordinate 15,076,717 of NC_142522.1, read as the reverse complement.
TTTCACCTCCTTAAGCTTTTACGCCTTTACACGTCGTTTTCGGCTTATGAAAATTCCTTTAGAATTATCCCCTTATTTTCAATTGGTGAAAACCTTGTTTTACTTTTCGTACAGGAGAGGACGGAGGACAGAAAGAAAATATTCAAAAGTGCTTCTGGTAAGCTAGAGTTTACAAGTTTTGGGGCTTGTATTAAAAATCGTTTGCACCATAATAAAGTAATGTAACTACATCGTGAAACGTTGATAAACCTTGCCATTGTCTTGCTGAATTTATCTCTTTATTAGACTAATTTCAACTGTGTCGAAAGTAATCTGAGATTGCTTTGTTTTCGCTTTATTTTGGTCTGTGATTGGTCTAGAGAACTCGCGCGATGCTCTAAACCAATCACAGGCCAAACGAAAACGAAAACTAATTGTGACTCGGTCGCTGCGTTTTCCCGCGCTTTTGATAATTTGCCTGTTTTTACATTGAGTCCTAATTGACTAACGTTGATGTCGACTTTCGCTCCCATTGGCTGTCGTTATTATCTGTACTTTGGTTTTGGTTTTTCGAAACTCAAATGAAAAGTACTCTAAAGAGGTAACATGGTAGATACAGGTGGTGGCAAGTCACCTTTATCAATCTGTGACTTTGCGTTTTTAGGACAATCACATGACTTTTGGAGGGCATATAGTTTATTTGTGGCCCGAGTAGCATCGTTTGTGTCTAAGCGGAGCGAGGGTAAAAATGAATGTATGAATATAGTTTATATCTGACCACTTGCAGCCCAGAGGCTGAATTACGGGTGCAGTGTAAGGTTGAGAACAGACGTCAGCATATCAGGCGCCTCTGGCAGCCGCTTCAGTCTATCGATCTCACCTTCCCACCCATCCCACCCCAGGGGAGGACATCCATCACACAGTAATCTCGTGTGTGGGAAATTAACATCTCCTACCCCAACCCTGCAGGAGACGGGACCTCCATTTGTTCGTCCCTATCCGAGAAGACTAGAATATCTAACCATTTCTTGATGTTATAGAAAGGTAGAAAATTCTTCTCAATTATTTTAAGACCTTGAGTGTTGTTCCGGCCGGGGCTCGAACCCCTCGACCTCCCGCATAACAGTCCAGCGCTCTATCCATTGAGCTAACCGGGAGGCGGTTAGCTCAATGGATAGCTCAATGATGCTACGAGGGGCACAATTAAACTATATGCCCGAAAAAAGTCGCATGGTTATCTCTATTATTAAGACACAAAGCCAAATCGTGTAAATTCACTTAATAAAATATCTATCAGGGCGGCAAATGCCATTTACAGCCCACACTTTGCCGTTTGACCCGCGAAAAGGAGCGTTTTAGAGCTGGAAGTTTGTCATTTGGCCGCCTGTAGCCGTAATAATGCTGTTTTACCTTTTTCCTTACCACCGGTGTCTCCGTGGAAATTCAGAGTGCTACAGTAATAATCCTGAAGAAGAGAAAGTCCCAGGTCTTCCCGGTGGCCAACCGCGTTATTCAAAAACGAAAATCAGAAATAAATCTCGTCAGGTTTCTGATAACAGAACAAATGATATCAAGGATCGTGAGCTACCGCGGACAGTGGTGAAGAAATCGTCCCAGATGAAACAAGTGCGGCGGCACGAGGATATGGTCCCTATTGTCACATGCGATGGAGTTATAGAGGAGACTAGTACCGATAGTGTCATAAATAGTACCCAGGACCACCGGGAGGTAAAAGTGATTATTCACCGGACGAGTAGTTCTAGTTCTTCATCTGCCTCAAGTGTTAGATCCGTTGACCAGCGGATCACAATTCCAAGAAAGAAACACCTGCGGTCACGTGATCACGTTCACGAGAGTCAGAGAAATCAGAATAACATAGAAAACACCGAAAGTGAAATACAAAATATTGAGAGGAATAGTACTAGTTGTTCTATTCAGGAAAGTTCGCATTGCGAAGAATCGATAGCGTTACAAGTTACAGCTGTCGATAATGAGGCGAAGAACAATGGACAAGTCTGCAAAACGAGCCAACAGACTATCAAAGAGGGTGGTTCATTGGCAGCCATGTTTGATTCTTAGAATACGAATGTTACAAATACTCATCTTACTGTGGTCAATAAGAACCAGCTTTTTATCCAGTTTTTTTCTTCATCACTACCAGTAAAACAGCCAGTAAACATAGAGGAATTATGTTTATTGATAGCGTAGAAGAGTGTCAGAACCTCGATTTTCATCCCGGTTTCAACGTCTGAAAAAGCTAACTAAATCAATACACATGCTGGGTGAATGACACGCTGACTTTATTGATATAATCTATAAAACTCAAGCAAGTTACAAATAAAACCTGTTGTAAATGAATGTGCATAAAAACATTCATGAATGAAAACCAAACTCTTTGTTACGTCTAGTATGTATATAAACCTTTTTTTAGTCTCTAATTAATCGCAATTAACACGCTCTGCTTAAAATTATTGATGCTGTAGCAATAAACTCTCAAGAAACAACATATTAAAAAGATCACTCTGTGAAACTTGGCTATTGAAAATGAACTACTGCCGTCGCTTGATTCCAAAATTTTTTTAATTCCAAATTAAAATACAGGGGTATGAAACTTGATAAAAAAACATTCTTGTTGAAAAACGAGGACCTATATACCTAATCAAAGATTCTGGATACTAAATTTGATTTATATAGAGCGACTCTTGTCAAAGAAAAGCTGAATCATGGATAAATTGCTCAAAAGGAGTGTTTTCCTATGTGTGTTACTGATCCAAAGGAAGAGGAAATGAGGGAGTGGGGAGGGAGGGGGGGGAGGGGAGGGGAGGCGAAGAATGAGGCCCTTTGTCTAGTGTAGGCTTTGAAATGCGTCAATTTCCTCGGAAGGTATTGGGCAATGGTACCTAAAACAGAAGCCTGCTTTCCGAGGTGATAGCAGTGAAACACCAAATTGAATGGTTATTATTATTTTTCAGCAGTTTGGTCTGTTAGTGATGGTCTTTAATTTAGAATTTTGATTTGTGCGTTGTATATGATAAAATAGAAACAGAACAAAACAAAGCAAAACAAAACAAAACAAACAGGGAGTGTAACCGCACTCTCGCCCCTTTATATTTTGGATCCTATGATCTTAAAGCATTTTAAAGACGACGAAAAAGGTTCAAAGGGGATACAACGACGGTTCATGGTCTGTCTCATTTGCTCTCTTTGTGTTATAAGTTTTAAACACGTTCAAGAAATCATACTTCAGGGGTATAATCTCCCGCTCAAACAAGTACTTTGTTACGGAAGACACCACAATGATAGTAACAAAGGTAACGATCATAGCCAAAGTACGGAACGGAAACAACTGACCCTTAACCTCGTCATAAAATGGGTATTTAATGAAGGCAGAGAAACCAATTTTTTCTTCCCCTCCCCCCACGCGTAGCAGGAGACCTGGTAGGTAACCTACAATGGAGCCGTAAGTGTTGACGTCTTTCCAGTGGAGAGCTAAACACCACGGAGGAAAAAGGACCACGTAGATCAGGTCACTGCACAGATGAAACAGGGCGTAGATGGATTCAACTGACAGAGCCATTCCAGTAGCGGCTGCGCCAGCTATTACGATAGCGACTCGCATTGCCCACACGACTTCCTTCTCAGAGGCCTAGGAAAATTGAAAGAACTCGAAATTTAAATCTTAATGAGTCAGGTTTTATTTCATTCTCTAACTACATAGATTGGTACAGAGGGCAAACACCAAAATGATGGAGGTATCTTACCTTTTTTCTGAAGATGGGCCTGTATATGTTATGAGCCAGGATGGTGCTAACAGAGAGAAAACTGGAATCGGTAGAAGACATGACAGCAGCAGACACAGCACCCAGACCAATGAAGGACACAATGGGTGGTGTGAGGTACTGAAGCACCATGGGAAGGATTAATGTCTTATCAAACTCTACAGAGGTTGTTTGGTTGGTGATGACACCCTCAGATAGTTTATAAAATGACGTTTGGGTCCAATCTAGATGAAAGCAACAAAAGCACTTTAAGGGGCGGGAAATTCAGATTGTATTTGACAACCATCCATGGAGTATGCGCAATTGCGACACCAAGTCATCATCATCCTTTTCAGTTACTCTGATGATGACCTGGTGCCGAAAAAGGTTGGTTTTTACTTTTTAAATATATTTTTAGCCTTGTAAATAACTCAACTTAATCACGTTAGGTTCTTGGGGTTTTGGGGCAGTTAACCTATGTTTGGCGTAAGTTCTTATCAATTTATTTAAGGAAAGAAGAAGGGGGGAGAAACAGTGAAAGGTGGGGGTAAGTAAGCTCGGGGAAGAATCAGAGGGCTCATCCTGGCAGAGTTATCCTGGTCTACGTAGCATGAACCGACTGAGAGCATTTTTACTCCCCCCCCCCGACCAGTCCACCGAAGGGTGAAACCCCCTCCCCTCGGGATAACTTTGCTTTGTATTTCCTTTGATTTATAGGAATATTAAAGAGGGGCGAGGCAGGGATTTTCATGATTCTACCTGTCGAGGCACCAATGGCTCCGATAAGCACAGCGGGAATAGCCATAATCAGACATCCAAAGGAAGCGGTGTAAGAGACTATTCTTGAAGTAGATGGGGATTTGCACGACAAGGCGCGCTGAAAGTAAATTTGCCATGGAAGACCGCCCCATATCTGTAAATTGAAAATGAAAGAAAACGAACCCTTAATCATGTGTGATTGTCAAATAATGGCATACGAATGAATGGCTTCTTCTCAAGTTTCCACGGGCAGAAATTTTGTTGACCAGGCAGACTAATCAACTACCAACTTTTCTTTAAAACACGAACCTGGGAGATCTTTTCCTCTTTATCCCCCCTCCCCACTTCTCGAATTTCCATGGAAACTCTCGGTCAGTTGAGAACATCGAGACATCGGGCCAAGTGAAAGCGTGATGTGCAAAATCATGTCGCAACTGTCGTGTACTGACAAGAGAATCTCACAAACATCCAAACGACATGGCGGGAACTCAAGTATGACTTTAATGTTTTTTACTTATGCGTGCGCATACAATTACCAAATATGGGAGACCACGACAGCAACAACGAAGAAAGCACTGAGAAAGTTGACAGATGCTATTTCGCCGGAAGAAAGTTCTTGAGTTTTCTTGTCTTACATCCATTACGAAGCGATCAACAATTCAGTTAGGGAAAAGCTTTGACGGTTTTGAATTTGCAGTTTTGTTTCCCTGACAGAGACCCTTCTCCCCCCCCCCCCCACCCCTTTAAAAAAAAAGGATCATTGAAAGTCGTGTGAGAAACATTAGTCCTGCGTGGGTAGGAACGTCGTTTCCCTAAGTGTTCAATTGGCAAGATCTCAGTGCTTGAAAAAGAAACCCGAAATATTGTCCTCCTCAGTGATACCGTAGGCGGTTAGAAAAGGAGAAGCTTACCAGCAGCAGCGCATAATCCAACCACACTCCGATTTCATCGGTAGGAATCTCTCCTAGCCATTTCCCAGAATCTTCAGAGATGCTACTCACTGCTTTGTGTGTCATGGCGAATGGAATACTGAGCCACTAGTAAATGAAGTGGAACGAGCTTCAACAGACATTCTTTCTGAAAATTCTCAGATATCAAGGCACCTATCACAAGTACCAGAGGCTACAGAAATGTTTTCTGGGTTACATCTGATCACAGTACGTCGTGAGAATGATGCGAATATCAAGGAAAGTGAAACTGGTGGCTGCACTTACCAATCCAATGAAGATGCAGAAGAGTTGAATCACATCAGTGTAAACCACAGAGTATAGCCCGCCAATCAGAGTGTAGAAAATAGCGATACAAGAAGACACAATAATGGAGGTGAAGCGATCCAAGCCAATAACAACACTCACAGTGGCACCAAGAGCTGACAAGATGGCGCCAGACCAAAATATCTCTCCCAGCAAGGCGGGAATGTATAACAATCCACCCATTATTACACCATACTTCTCTTGGACAGGGTCAATCATGGTGACGTACTTTCTTTCTCGCATGACTTTTGTAAACAGAAGTCCACCTATCAATTAAAAGATAAGTCGTTAGTTGAGCCGATTGTGCTACAACTGAACAGGAAATGATAGATAAAGATTGTGTGTTTTCTTGACGGATCATGACCTCAGTTGGAGAAAAGTCTGATCGGGTAAAACATTCAGCTCTAAAGCTCGTTTCTCGGCTTTACTGGTGGTAAAGGTCCCGAAAAATATTTTTTTGTCGCCGTGTTACGTGTTAACATTTAATATCAAAATAGAATAATTATAAAATTTAAATCATTACGACGTTTAGAAACGGAACACAATGGATTGGTTTTTATGGAGGGGGACATTGTGATTTTCGGTTTTGCGGTTTTGGCTATTTTTTAGATCAGTTTTTAGGTTTTTGTGCTTGAAAACGTCGGTTTTTTGGTTTTGGTATTCATTGCGGTTTGCGGATTTTCCGTTTTTACACATTTGGTTTTCGGTTTTCGCGAAAAATACTAATGGGTTTTCGGATCTGATATCCGATGCAGTTTTCGATTTTTCCTCATTGACTTATTTGGGTTTCGGTTTCTTTTCGATCTGAGCGACAATCAATCACCTCCACTGACCTCGAATAGCCGCTAAACGCAAATGTTATTGAGAGGAATGCGTGACAAACCAATTGTAATATCGCAAGGATCCCTAGGGGGGTTCACGCATCTTGAATGACGCCCGACTTTGACCTAGTCTGAAATTTCAGCCGTCTCTTCCCTTTACCCCAAGGGGGGCGTGGGATAAAGGGAAGAGACGGCTGAAATTCAGACTAGACTTTGACCTTGCAATGTGGAGCATTTAGGTCAAGGTCGATCAGTTTGCGAACCATATCTTCCAACGTGCCAGACGGGAGAGGGTCAAGGACTGTGGATTGTGTCGCGTTTTTTTACGAAGAGGGGAAAGGCGGCGAGAACTTCAGAAAGAAAAACAAGTGTAGATGCAAAATAAAAGAGGAAGAGAGAAACTTGCACAAGCATAAAAACAGTGTTTGATGAGTGCCAATGTCATTATTTAAATTACAATTGCTTAATCGCTATATCTTTTACAGGGGCGCAGCGTTCATATATGCAATACGCCCGTGCGTACAGCTGAAATCTGAAAATGATTTTTTTTTATTCCCTTATAGCAAGCATTTGTCGCGGTTAAATTTCGAATTATACTGATGTGTGTGTTTGTTTTTCCAGTACCGTTTCATTAATTCATAAACGACAAGAAACTGTCTTTGGTTTCTTAGACTTGTTAACTCTCCAGATATTTTAGGAAGCCAATAACCCTTTTAACTTTAAAACTCTAGAGATGGGTAAAATAAACAACTAACTATTGCATTTTCCGTCGCATTTAATTACAAAAAAAGTTCCGCGGAAATAGTTCGAAATGGCATTTCCGAGACCCTAAATTTCAAAATTTTCTGGTGGAGCATGCCCCCAGCCCTCTCTCACCCCTGGTTGGGGGCGCCTTTGGCGCTCCCAATTTCAGCGCTTTGCATACATCTTCGAAATCTCACACTACGCCCCTGCTACAGATAATGATATATGGCTCTTTTAGGACGAAACAGACTTACGGAAGACTTAAAGTCCTCATACACTTAGAATGCGCGATATCTACACCTATGATAAATTGCAAATTCGCGATCGGTGGGGAAGATCATGACTAAATACCACGAGCGTCTGTTCCATGGCGGAGAGGCAACGAAAAAGAAAAAACGAGCATTTCAAGGCGATTCACTCTTATTGGACCTCGAGAGAGCAGCTGAATTAAAGCCTGTAATTTAAACAGATACTAGAAGATACGAATGCCAAGTCCATGGCATTCACAAATACTGTCATGAAATTAGTGTAGTTTACTTTGTATGCTCCTCTTGTTACCACTGTATCGGATCGCTCAGGGTTTTAATAACTGGGATGTGAAAATGTATCGGTTTTGACAGTTTGGATGCGGTTTTCGGTTTTGATCGATTTTTATTTCGGTTTTGGATGATTTTTTCTACGGTTTCGCGGTTTCTAATAGGCTCCAACTTCCCTGAATTTAGATATTAGAATATTACTAGGGAGTCCTTAAATATTCGAGATTTTTCTAGTTATGGGCCCAGATCGCCATAGCCACTAAACCTGTGAAGACAGGTCGAAAACTAAGGGATAATTTCACGGAAAGCTTAAATTTCTGGCGATTTAAAGGGTTAATGTGTTTGGCAGATGAAATATGCGAAATGTTTCAATCTCGTGGTGAAAACTCTCTTTTGATACTCACCAAGCCCCAGGCTGATAGCATAGCACCAAGGAGCCTGGGCCCAGACTAGCCCCAGGTTTTTATCATAGAGCACTTCCGCTGTACCATTGATGTAGCCTCCACCGACCCATGTTGCTATGGAAAAATGAAAGTTGTAAGCTCTTATAATACTTAAAGCAAATGAAATTCTACAGATTCGAAATTCTGCGCTGATCTTCTACAGATTTGAAACTGGTGCTTCGCAAATCGTCTTCTCTTGAATCCCGATAAAACGAAGCTTATTATTTAAGGAAGTCGACAAAATTTAAATAATATCCCGGTTATTCATCTCTCCCTCTTAGGAAAGGAACTAATACCGGTGCACGTCGTTAAAGAGCTAGGCGTGACATTTGACTCGAGCCTTACTTTTCACGAGCATATTGTTAAAACAGTTTTCTCTTGTTTCTCAAGTTTAGCTCAAATTAATCGTGTTAAGCACGTGTTTGACAGATCGACCTTATTGATAATAATTAACACTTTAGTGTTTAGTAAGTTTTTTTTATTGTTCCTCCGTCTGGTCCATTGCAGCAGAAACTAACCTTCTCAAACTACAAGCGGTCCAGAATTTTGCAGCCCTGATCATCAGCCCTGATCATCAGAAAATTTGACTACGTGACTCCGCTCCTGAGAGAACTGCACTGGCTACCTATTAAGTCTCAGCTATATCTCCATGACGCCCTACTTGCTTTTAAATGTATGACCGGCTCAGCTCCTACTTATCTCTCCTCGAAGTTTCTAACACGTGGTGAGATAAGTGGTCGCACGACCAGAAGCTCCCAACTTCTGCATATACCCTTATATAGAACTAAATCTAGACAAGGGACTTTCTTTTATCGTACAGTAAGTCTATGGACAAGTTTAGATAATACCCTCAAACTCTTTAATTCTTCTCCTGATTTTAAGCGTAAACTTAGAGCCAAATTACTTGCTGCTTTCCTTTTTCATCGCTCTTAGTTGTAACTTTGGCGAACATTTATCAACATTTTAGCTTCCTTAATCTTTCTATTATACTCTTTAAAGATGAAATAAACAATTTTTAAAAATCGAGTTTCCAGATGGGATTTGAACCCACGACCCTCCGTGATCTAGTCGGATGCTCTAACCACTGAGCTACAGGAGACTCTATGGTGAGCAAGGGTCAATTAGTGGGTATTGACTGGAACCGCATCACGCGGCTACACAGCCAAACATCAGCTAGCGCATAGAAGCTCACTAACAGCATCACGCTGTCACATTAAAGCATCACATGCATTAAAGCATCACATGCAGCCAACCAGCCTCCAAAGTGAGCATGTAAAGATGAAATAAACAATTTTTAAAAATCGAGTTTCCAGATGGGATTTGAACCCACGACCCTCCGTGATCTAGTCGGATGCTCTAACCACTGAGCTACAGGAGACTCTATGGTGAGCAAGGGTCAATAAGTGGGTGTGTAGTCGCGTGATGCGGTTCCAGTCAATACCCACTAATTGACCCTTGCTCACCATAGAGTCTCCTGTAGCTCAGTGGTTAGAGCATCCGACTAGATCACGGAGGGTCGTGGGTTCAAATCCCATCTGGAAACTCGATCTTTAAAAATTGTTTATTTCATCTTTACATGCTCACTTTGGAGGCTGGTTGGCTGCATGTGATGCTTTAATGCATGTGATGCTTTAATGTGACAGCGTGATGCTGTTAGTGAGCTTCTATGCGCTAGCTGATGTTTGGCTGTGTAGCCGCGTGATGCGGTTCCAGTCAATACCCACTAATTGACCCTTGCTCACCATAGAGTCTCCTGTAGCTCAGTGGTTAGAGCATCCGACTAGATCACGGAGGGTCGTGGGTTCAAATCCCATCTGGAAACTCGATTTATACTCTTTAGTACTGTAATTTTGTAATTTTGTAATTTTTAGATCATTGTCACCGAAAAAACCCTCTTTAGGGAGTGTCAATAAAGTTTGTATTGTATTGTATTGTAAATTAGAATTCAACCGCAACAGATGGCTCTGCTTGGGCATATGACGGTAATTGAAACGGTTATTTGTAAAACAGTAAATGATACTGCCAATTAACAGCTAACCGTGCCAAAGAGGTTAATTAGATATCATGAGAGTGAACTGAAAGACGTGATCTGGATCTCGTGATATCTAAGGGTTTACAACTAAAATAACGCGAAAGAAATAAAAAATATTTGAAGTTCATATCTAACCAGAAGATAGTTCCACTAGAAGGTATTAAAAAACAGTTTTAATAGCTCGGAATTTTAGGTTTCGTAGCTCGATGAAACAATTTACCAAGTTTGTTATGGACCAGCGGGGGTTGAAGTTACCACAAAGAAATTCACAAAGACAGGTAGCCATTTAATTAACAATTGGTTCATGCTTTAGCGTGCACTATCGAGTTATGGGGCACGCGGGAAGTTTGGAGAGCACGAAAGAAGCGTAAGAGTTGCCCGAGGCGATAGCCGAGGCCAACTCTAGATTCTTTCGTGCTCTCCAAACTTCCCACGTGCTCCATAACTCGATAGTGCATAGCTGAAAGCATGAACCAATTGTTTTAGAACATAGCCGGTGGAATTGTGCATCAAATCGGACGCGAAAAACGGAAAACAATATCAGTCGAAGTGAATCGTGACGGCGCTGATGCCGAGTCTCCTTTTCCGTTGTTTTTCTCTTTTTCTGCCTCATTTAAGAACTCTAGCCCAAGGTAAAGGTCCAAACATTGTCTTCGTTTTCGGACTAGTAGGCCGAGTTTCTGTCTGCATTGTTGCGAAATATATTATTTTTCCCCGCGCTAACAATGGCCGCTCGAGCGAAAAAAAAAATTTCTGGCCAAGCGATTTGCTGACGCTATCAGAGTGCACTATTGGGATTTTGAGCACGCTTCCGTATATTGAATTTGATTGCGCGGTTCTGCTAGCTATGTTCTAACAACGGTTGAGTTCGAAAGAATTAGATATTTGGAAAGTCGAAAGGGTTACGGCCTACGCCATGAGCTGTTGTCAAATAGAGGAGACTGTTTGACGGAGATCTTATATACTATAACTTTGGATAGCGAACTTTGGCTTGTAAATGGTGACCATTTTCAAAATATCGAGGTTTGACTATACAAACAAAGATATTGCCCAAGAATTCAACTGCACTCTGGACTCTTGTTATTAGACTCATGACTCAAAGTATTACAAAGTCCATTTTGGAATCCAGCTTTGTTTGAAACTATAGAGGTATTAGGGACATTAGGCACTCAAGAAGACAACGCCAAGGAATGAGACGTCGATTAAAAAATGAATTTCTACTTTTACTTAGAATTTCTAAAATGGTTGCATGTGTTTACCGCCCTTTACGGCTCCACACCTCAACTTCAGCATAACCTACATAAGCAGCGTTGTGTTCCAAATGAAAATTGAAATAACTCACTGTCGCGGTTTCCGTTCGCAAACGAGGCAGATGTTAGTGATTTCACGTTTAAAATAGAGACTTTAAGCAAACCACGACGGCGACTGCAACAAGGAGGACTGTTTTGACTTGATTCTTAAAATAGCAAAGTAGCTACACTGTGTTGACTAAAGGTAATAGTTAATGTTTGTTTTTGACACAGGCACAACTATAAATATTTTACGGTCCTCAACCTCAGGAACAAAATGTCCACACTTTTCATGGCGACGAACTACATTTACCCATAACGTTTTCTTTGAAAAACATTTTAAATTTTTCAACATAGAGAAGAAGGCAAATAAAGTAATACAACTGTTTATGAAATAGGTTAATTATCACACTTGTCTAGAGAGATGAAAACATTATTTTTTTCCATGTCTCTTTCTTACCAAGCGTCGTAGTTACATGGAAGGTGCTTTTTCGCGCCGAAAAGGATAGGAGGGGCAAAACTTGAGAATCACCATAATTTTTGCTCTTCATGAGGCAAAACATGAAGACCACGAATGATGAAAATAAATTTAAAAATCATCAGTGGCAACAGGTATTACTGTTTACTTTAATGTTTGAGGCAGTTGAATCTGACGAATCGAATGTGAACCACACGTGACAGTTACACTCTTATTGGCTTTAGGCTGTGAGCTTTATTCACATATCGCACAATTTAGAACTAGTTACCCCCTTTCTCCATTTTCTCGCTCATTTTAAACTAATTTTCCGTAGGGTCAGTGAAAAATTGATGACAATAAAAAATCCTGTATCGAGGCAAAAAATTGGGTGATAAAAAAAATCTTATAAGAAACGATTTGGAAATACATGAGACAAGAAATATAAGCGATAGAAACCGACGTTTCGGGGCATCTTGTGCCATTATCAAGGTTACATAATTAAGGATAAAATGCGGTTTGTGAAGAGGCTAAGTTAAGCGAATTTGCATAAAAGAGTGCCAAGCTAATTACATGAATACTCTAGCACGAAGAGAATTCGACTGAATCCAGCATTGAATGTACAGTCGGACTCTCTTCGTGCTAAAGTATTCATGTAATTAGCTTGGCACTCTTTTATGCAAATGCACTTCAACTTAGCCTCTTCACAAACCGCATTTTATCATTAAAAATCACGATTAAAAAAATGGATCTTATAAAGTGGCTCCTACAATTTTTGTTTTGAAGTCACGAGTATGGTTTCAAATCAATTCAGACCACTTTGGTTATTAACCGTTAGTAAAAGAAAAAGTTTTTCTACGCGTTTGTGACAAGCGTTCAGTTCTCACGGGATCAATTTTGTTTCAGATAGTACATGGGGTAGTATCTCTTACATTGTTTTTCCGGGAGTTCAAGGGCGTTTGCGTGTTTAGAGCTTTGTCATATGATCAATGAATGGCCCTAGTTTCCGTGCAAGGCCTCATAGCGTAGATAAAAATCAATCAAAATATAATTTGTCGGTCGGTTATCACATTTAAATCCAAAGTAAATTTGGAAAATTCTGCTGTCCACTTTTTTCTTTAAACATCTTGTTGCACCAGAACGAAGATCTGCTTTTTTGGGAAATGGTATACCTGTTAGAACACGTGCCTGTAAGGATCGACAATACGAATAGAATTTTTAAACACTCTAACCCTAGAACCATTCAATGACTTTATTTCCTCGACCTTTTTTTCCATGGGTTCACCGGTTGATAAGTTTTTTTTTAAGTGAAAAGTTAATCGCTATATATTTGACCCCAACCCTGACCCAAATCCTTGGCAACTTACAGAAGACTACAATGTTTCAGTACCTGTTAAAGTAAGGGTCCCTATAACCAATCCTAAACTTCTTCCCGCTAACATTGCTTCCTCTTCATTGTCCCTTCGCCTGCCACGAACAGCCCAGAGACCAATTCCAAGAATTACCAAATAAAAGAGCACGATTGCTATCGCGCCGCCAATATTGATTTCCGCCATTTATGTCCAAGCCCCGAGATTGTTGTGTTAACATTAACACGAAAATCAGCCTCATCATTGTCATTATTTGTAAATACGTGTTACGTCATTGTTACGCAAATGGTAATGCATATCTGTTTTCATTGTTCACACGAAAAGTAGATCACTCTGATCAAGTGAAAGATAATCAGCTGAATAGCCTGTTCGCAGAAAGTCTGTTTGTTTTATACAATCCTCAGCGAATTACGATACAAACGTCGAGCTTTTTATTGAACAAACAAAACTCAAAGCCATTAATAAAATATAGGAAATTTTGTGGTGGGTTTCACTCCTTTTATTGAAGTTTTCATTTTCGGCACTTTGAAGAATTCCAAGTGGCGTGCGTGTTTCTTCCGGCTTGCGCGTTATGGATAATCATGTGCCCTAATTGCATTTGGTGAACAGCTTTTTGGGGGTTTATGATTATCTATCACACTCGACTAAATGTCCCTATACCACTGTCTACCCCATACACCAATTGCCGCAAAAACGCTGGCTGCGGAAACGTTTGAATTCATTCCAAGACATATACGTGTTTAAAAAACGCAATGCCATCTAGAAAGCGCAACTTGATATGCGGTGCTTACACCTCAGTCACGTCAAATCTAAAACACGTGTTAAAGCTTTTTTGTTCAAACAGTTCTTCATAGAAGTTGCTTAAACTGTTTTCCTGTTTTTGCCATTCTTTAAGTCATCACGGGTTTATTACGAATCAACTTAACGGCCTACTCCCAGTTGGCTTGTTAACTCAATTGGTAGAGCGCTGCACTAGTATCGCAGAGGTCAGTGGTTCGAATCCCGTACAGGCCTGATTTTTTTCAGGTCTGATTTTCGATATTGCATAAATAGCGCTCTCTACTGCGAGGATCGTGCATCATACGTATCTTTAAGTTAACCTTGTCGAACCGAACATGGTGTGTTTATTGGACAAAGGTTTCAGTAAAACTCAAGGAACGTAGCCGGCGGTGTTGTGGTCTGGCCTTGATTCCGAAATTGGGGCATTCGGAAAAAAAAAATTGCCCTCGAAATTTTAAACTGGTAAAAGTCCCCCCCAAAGTGTTGTAAGGCATCATGAGCTGATGGATATGGCGCTATGGAAACCCTTCATTATTATCGTTATCATTATTACACCAGAAGGAGACCTATCACTTCATCCCACACAGCTTTTTATTTCAAGTATTACAAACAGCCTCATAAAAACTAACCACACGAGAATTCAACTTAAAGCAGTAGGTCTACTCTACTTCACGCAGTGATCATCGTGCGTAGGAAATTAAGAGATATATTATCCAACACGCCAAACTGTTATTTCAGTGCGGGCGAATTTCGCGGATATTTGTGGAGTACAAATATCGCGTGATATTTGTACTCGTCTCGTGCGTTATTTGTACTCTACGAAGCACAGTTGGATAATAAATTCTGTTATTTATGTTGAAGTCTACTAACCCGCACTGTTTTATACATTACTTACCATTGCTATATAGTATGCGCTAAAAAATTCGAGAGTTTAAGGTCATTACTATGAATTTTATCTTACACTTTTACACTTAATTTTCATCAAACGTCACACACTGATTGATTGTTTTTTTTTTTTACCTGTAAGAGCACAGGTGGGGTCCCGGTCTTGTCTTATTTTGCACTTGGAATCTGTCGCTCTATATTTGTCTTCACTCGATGGTTAATTTTTGTTTGATGGTTCAAAATACTAGAAACTGGATAGGTCACTGCTTTTGTTGAAGACCAGAAAATGGCGATTGGTGTCTCTAGAGAGCTATAGCCAAAAGGAAAAAGCTGTCGTGTTTGTATGTGCACGTGTGCTTATCATCCCGGAAGTGATACCCATTTGTATATTCTACAGTCTTAATCAATCATTTTCCAAAAAAATCTCAGCAAAGACAAACATTATGTACGTGTAACAACACAAATTACATCACCCATGTATGTCGGCATAAGTAATCCCCTTCAGGAACCTCCTCAAGAAACACAATCACATTTTTGATTCTTCCTCGCATTTTTCTTTCTCCCGGACCTCGTATTTCTTGAAGGCGTTCAGGAAATCACACTTTAACGGAATGATTTCGCGTTCAAACAAATACTTTGCTAAGAACGAAACCGAGACAATGGTAGAAAAAGAAACAATCATGGACAGAGTACGGAACGGAAACAGCTGACCCTTAACCTCATCATAAAATGGATATTTAATAAAGGCTGGGAAACCAATTTTATCTTCCCCTCCCCCCACGCGCAGAAAAAGGCCAAATATGTACCCTGTAATGGAGCCGTAAGTGTTGGAGGCTTTGAAATAGATAACACAGCACAACTGTGGAAACAGTATCACAAACACCAGGTCACTGCACAGATGAAATAACGCGTAGATGGAACCAACTGACAGAGCCATGGCTGTAGCGGCCGCGCCAACTCCGAATATGGCAAAACGCATCACCCACACAACTTCTTTCTCGGAGGCCTGGAAAAAGGAAATATCGTATTAAACATGTTTCATGTCTGCTCGTGCTGTCATTATTTCTATACAAGGGGACATTCTCGGAGTAAGGAACTTTAAATAAGCTTTAAAAAAACATAAATGCAAGGCCGAAATGTTTTCGAATGCGTCGCCCCCGCAATATTGCTTTTTTCATATTCCCAAAGTCGCAGGTGCAATATGGACAGCATCTGTCTTCGTCACAGTTAGAACCGAGCTAAACTCTCCAACCCAGTCACAAGAAGTTCGTGCGACAGATATTGCCTCTAAGGAGAGGACTCGTCGAGGCTCTAGAAATCAAGCTTGAGAACTGATCCTCAAGGCTTACCTTCTGTCTGAAGACCAGTTTGTAAATGTTATGGGCAAACATGGAGCTGGCCGAGAGCATACTGGAATCAGTGGACGACATGACAGCAGCAGACACAGCACCCAGACCAATGAAGGACACAGCTGTTGGAGTGAGGTACTGAAGTACCATGGGAAGGATCAGAGTCTTATCGACATATACTGAGGCTGTTTGGTTGGCGATGTTATCCTCAGGTGGTTTGTAAAACGACGTTTGGGTCCAATCTGCAGAGAAAATATTGCACTGAGTTAGACCGTAAGTTCCCACTTGGTTATCGGACAAGGACCTTTTGCATCATCTTCCGTGGCTATTAACCAGTGAAAAACATGCATATTTTAGTGTTTATGTTTCATATACAAGGATAAATTTTAAAAGAACCTTTTCTTATTAGCTTATTGTAAAATATTGTTTAACAGATATTTCAAATTGAAAAAAAAACACAACTTGCATACAGAAGAGCTGATTTCAAACACGTTGTTTCCCCTTTGAGTACGAAAGTAAGTTGGCAACCAAGTAAGACAGAACCGAATTGAGACCTCAAGGGTAAGATTAGCATTTTCATATCAAGTTACCTGTTGAGGCACCAATGGCTCCGATGAGTATTGCAGGAACGGCCATGATCATACATCCCAAAGAAGCGTTCAGAGACAATATCCGAGCCTTTCCTGGTGTCTTGCTCGACAACACACGCTGAAAGTACACTTGCCATGGAAGGCCACCGCAAATCTGGACAGGAGAAAGGAAGCATGAAATTGAAGACAGAAGAACCTTAAAAAGGCCAGAAGACAAGCATCGTTTGCTTCGCTGCTTTAATTATTAAATTCTATCGAACACTTTAAAACAGTTTCCCCAAAAAACTTCAAGCAAATCCTTAACATTAGTTTGCTACAGTGTAACGCTGGAAATGAAGAAGCTTACTAGCAGCATGGCATAGTCCAGCCAAACTCCAATCTGATCAGTAGGTATCTCTCCAACCCATTTGCTGGAATCTTCTGTGATACTGGTCACTGCTTTGTGAGTCATGGCGAATGGAATACTGAGCCACTAGTAAGTAAAGAGGAAGGTGTGTGACTAAAACGAGGGCAAATACTGTATAACACGTAAACCAAAAAATTATGATGCAAAATATGTTTTTGTCTCTAAGTCATGAACAGTTTAACAACGCACCATCAGTCAAATGGCCCAAAGCTTGGGTTATTTTACAATAAAAACTCCTACTTGACACATGGTGCACTTGTAACAGAATAGGAGACTGCTGACTACACTCACCAATCCAACGAAGATGCAGATGAGTTGTATTACATCAGTGTAAACCACAGAGTACAGTCCACCCATTAACGTGTAGAAAATAGCAATGCACGCAGAAACAACCACAGAAGTAAAGCGATCCAAGCCGATAACAACACTCACAGTGGCACCAAGAGCTGACAAGATGGCGCCAGACCAAAATACTTCGCCCAACAATGCTGGAATATATAACAATCCACCCATACGTGGACCGTACCTTTCCTGGAAAGGGTCGATCATGGTGATGTACTCTCTTTGGCGCATGATCTTGGCAAAAAGAAGCCCACCTACCGGTAAAAATATTCACAGATTTGTATAAGTAATCGTATGGGGCTGATTAGAATAAAAGACTAATATCACACGCGTTTTTAGAGGTGAAAAACTCGGGCAATTTCTGCCACTTCTGAAAACTCGTGTGACATCAATCCTTTATTTTACGAGGAAGCAAGCGATTACTCGTTTATTATAAAGAGGGTCAAAAACGCGGGCTGTTACGCACTTTCGAGTGTTTAGTTAGCGTTATTGAACTATGAAACGCACGAATCAGCTGAGTGAATTTTTTTTGTACAACGGCGCAGAAGTAATACCCTGAGTGCCAGAGGGTTTTTTTCTTAATTCTTTTAAGCTTAGATCGCTTATTGCAGCCATTTTGTTGCTCTGTACTTTTGCCCCGTTTTACAATGTAATACTTTAGCATATTTTACGCGTTTTCGTGACTGTGTTTGGTATAA